>NC_137510.1:24492500-24497500 GCF_041902795.1 Electrophorus electricus
TCAAACATGCATAACGTTTCCATGCATAACATGAGTGCAACTAGCAACTCTCACATGATCAATACATCTAGCAACCCTCACACGATCAATACAGCTGGCAACCCTCACACGATCAATGCAGCTAGCAACCCTCACACGATCAATGCAGCTAGCAACCCTCACACGATCAGTGCAGCTAGCAATACAAACATGGCGGTCAACAACTCAAACAAAAGCAACTCAGTCATTACCAACCACAGTCCCTCCACACTTTCCAGTCGAAAAACAGCTACCTTCAAAGCCAGAGTGCCCAAGAAAAAGTACATGTATGAACATGGAGCTGTTAGCACCTCCCCTATTAGTCCATCCCCTGTGCCTTCACCTGCAAATAACAGCCACCTCACTACGCTTTGTCACCCTATTTCTACCATCATCCACCCCACAGTCAGTAGTCCTGTTATCAATAAAGGAGATAGTGTTGCTTTGTCTGCTAACGTGAATAGCAAAGGATTAGCAAACAGTGAGCAGAGCACAGAATCCTCAAAACCTAATTGCAGAGCTAGGGGAGAGCTTGTCAAAGATGATGTGTTATCGGAAGGTGGCAGGGTGATTGCACAAGTGGTAACGGATACATATGGAGAAGGTGCCCCAAACTCGGTTCGTTCATCATCCACAGATACAGCCAGTGAACACTCACCGGATGTTGAGATACTGGAGCGCTCCAATGTGCACCCAAATATAGGGATTCCCTCATGTATGCCAAGATGTCCACTGACAAAGGCTTCTTCCAAGTCTCCCCACTTCACCTCTGGCAACCATCAGCTTGAGCAAGACGGCTTTTCAGGAATAGCTGAAGCACTGGCTAAGGGACTTAAGAATCAGCGAGTGCTAGCGCGTCATCGCCGAACAAAAGAAAGGGCAGAGGGAGGAGAACCGGTCAAGGAGTGTGTGTTCGTCTGTGGCGTGGTGCGAGGCGCTACTAAAGAGCAGCTGAATGTGGGGCTGCAGATGAATGGGGAGGAGGCCCAGCTTTTGTTCCCGTTTCATACATTAGTAAGCCACCCACACCAAACCATTGACCTCATCTTAGATGCCCCTCCACCAGGCAGTGACCCTGTGGAGGTTGGGACGCGCGTTTGTGTGCCTTATGGAGAGGATAAGGGGGAGGTGTGGTACAGGGAAGGAGTGGTAACTCAGGTGGAGGCCAGTCATGCTGTTGCTTGCCCCTACAGAGTGCTACTGCAGGAAGAGCAGAATGACAAGGTGGCAGGAACCAACAGAGATGAAAGGGAGACGAGAACTGGCGTTCAGGCTGTGTGGGTCTCACGACAGAACCTGCGTCTTCTTGTCCCACCTTGGGAGGGAGATGTGCAAGAGGGGGGACAAGAAAGAGGGAGAGAAGAAAGAGAAAGGAGGGAGGAGATGGAGGTGGAGAGAGAAATATGCCAGCTTAGCAGGGGAATGGCTTTTGGAGGTCCAAGGCCACCTCGGACGAATACTGAGTTCTCAAGCTCAGATGTTGGGAGTCAGCAATACGAGAGCGCCCCATCCACTTCACGTACATCTTCACCTGCACTTAGGATGGCAAACAGTGTATTAAGTATAGTCAGTGGAAGAGAGAGCCAGGGACCTGGGGAAACAAACAGAGAAAGACCAAGAGAAAGAGAGAGAGAGAGAAAACAACTGCAGACTCCAGAGGTCGACTTGGAGGTTCTGCGGCTTAACCTGGCACCTCTCCACGATGTTGAAGGGTCTTTAGTTTCTGGGGCAACCAAAGCAGCTGGAGTCAACCAACACAGACAGATCCTGTCTAAGCCTCCTGGGTACTCAGGCACTGTCTCCGTGGTGCGAGGTATCTCTGGCACATCTCTGGGTACCCACTTGACTGGTCCACCCTCAGGTAGCCCTCAGCCACCTCCATCACCAGCTTTCATATGTTCCGATGGAGTTGTCTTGCACACTCACCCTTCAACAGTGCCTCCCTCACCCAGCTCACGAGGTTCTCTTACCCCACTGGACAAGACCCCTACTCCCTCACAGGCATCTACTCCCATTCCTGGAAGTTCATCTTCCTCTCCAGCCTCCTCCTCACGATCACGGACTCCACTTTCTGCTGCTCAGCAGAAGTATAAAAAGGGAGATGTGGTCTGTACACCCAATGGCATTCGAAAGAAATTCAACGGGAAGCAGTGGCGCCGCTTGTGTTCAAAGGATGGCTGCATGAAGGAGTCTCAGCGTAGAGGCTACTGCTCCCGACACCTTTCCATGCGCACGAAAGAGTTGGAGGGAGCTGGCGGAGAGAGGGAGCATAGAGCCGGAGGAGGAGGTAGCAGCTCAGGGACTGCAACCCCTTCGGACTTGCGAGGTCGAGCCAGCAGCGAGTTTGACTGGGAGGAGACATCGCGGGACAGCAGTGAGACCAGCAGTCGGGGAACTGACTCTCGACCACGTCTTGTTCTTCCATCACTGCTGCCGCAGGAATTTTCTGGCTTTGACTTTGATGAATGTGAGGCTGCTACTATGCTTGTGTCTTTGGGGAGCTCAAGGTCAGGGACGCCCTCATTTTCACCTATCTCAAACCTGTCACCCTTCTCCCCTGCCCCCTCTCCAACCCCTTCTCCGCTCTTTGGTTTCCGTCCTGCCAATTTCAGTCCTATTACAACTTTGACAGTCCTGCCCCCTCGACGCCACCGACATACCAGTGGCACAAGCACCAGCACCTCCAAACTTTGCACCTCAGTGACAGAGAAGGAGCGGGAGAGACTAGTTCCGGGCATTGTACCATCACTCCAGACCAATCTCACCTTCACTATACCTGTAAGCCCCAACAAACGGAAATCAGATGTCCCACCAGTCCCACCTCAAGTGATACAAGACTGCACCAAACATGACCTGGAGCAGAACAGAGGCCATTCCTCTGTAGGCACCTCATTTCAAGCCCTTTCTTCTCAGATGACCACATTGCTTAACTGCCAAAGGCCTCCATCATCCACAGCTTCTTCCCCACCTCCATCTCCTTTAAACTTAGAGTCAGGTACACCACGGGCAGTCTCTCAACAATCATTGTGTGACTCTCCTTTAATTGTTCGAAATCCCGAGGTTTCGCTAGCAAAATTTACAGAACGTCCACTAGCTAGAGTTATACATGAGGAGGGGACCATCTCCAAAGATGGCAGCCAGTCTGGTGCTCTGACAGGATTACAGGTGCCTGTTCCAATTAATGCAGCTGCCTCCACCAATGGGGCTGTCTTACTGCACAGCCCTTCATCAACTCTGGTTCTGGTATCTTCCATCTCTTCCCTTCCGAGCCCTAACTCTGCAGGCCTCACCACCCAATCCAGCCCAACCTTGGCCTGTATATCAGTACCCAGCTCTGCCCCTGAGTCTGCTTCCTTTGGTTCAGGTGGAGGTGGGCAGGATAAGGGAAGAATAACAACTTTGCAGCAGCCAGTTCCATGTCACCCTGCCCCCACAGCGTTGTTACCACTTATACTTCCAGCAGAGAGCCTGCACCCTGTGCCATGTAAAGGCATCATCATGGGACGACCAGGAACTGGTAAGAATTTGAGTAGTAAACTTTACAGCTCAAAGTTTTCATGTCCCCAGTCTTTTACCTTGTAGTTAAAGCATGATTTAGTAGTTGGTATTCAGTGAAGATAATATTCTCAGTTATATTTATAGTAAATATTGTATAACCCTGGTATAGCTTTTATGTTTTTACATGATTGGCACCACATCCAAAGTGTTATCAGGTGTCCACACAGCAAGAATAATACTCAATTATCAATTATTTATCCACAGCTGGCCTGTTTCACCAAGTTCAAGAACAACCACTAGCTAATTATTCAAAACATTAGCCTTTTAAGCCATTTAATACAGTGGCCGGTGAAACCTATGCAAGTTACCATGCATTACATTTCAGAAACGTGTTGCAAATTCATGAACGCGATACAAATTCATAAAACACTTTATTCAAACACATGCACTACTGTTTGGAAACGTGATGCAAATTCAGAACACATACAACTTCAGAACCTGTGTGTGTGTGTGTGTGTGTGTGTGTGTGTGTGCGTGCGTGCGTGCGTGCGTGCGTATGCGTGTGCATGTGTGTTTGTGAGACAGACAACAAAACAGCTAGTGAAGAAAAGTTTATATTTGCGATTCCCACAGTTTTGTCATTGGTAATATGGTACAGAATGAACAAAATGACATATTCATGGTTTGCATTCTTGTGTTTGCTGCTACTGCTAGGTTGTAAAGAACAGCCTTAAAGACAGCTGATAAAACAAAATCCCGTTTAATACAAATATAAACCTGACCTTGCAAGTAAATAACTAGCTACATACACTCTATTACAATCGATTTTATTCTAATGGGACACTGTCTAATACAAAAAAAAAAATCCTACATTTAGAGTGTTATTGATTTCAATTCATATTTTGTATGCATATAAAAACATCACACTTCAAATAAGAGGGTAAGAATAAGACAATTGACCAGCTGGTCATTGTAGCAGACCAGCTAAACTATCAAACTTGATCAAAAACCTAGCCTGTAAATTAGTAACACACTCTGGATATAGCTAGCCAGCCAAATAAACTGTGTTAAATGGGTTGTGTTAAATTGGATTTTTATTACTGTTCTTTAAGGCTGCATTCTGTATAACCTAGAAACAGTAAATACACAAGAATGTGGAGCATGAGTAGGTTAGTTGTTCATTCTGTATCAGCTTAACCAATGATCAATCAGTGGCAATCGCAAATATATTACTTTTTTCATCAGCTATTCCGTTACCGCTGGTCTCATACGAGTCCATCCCCCTGCTTGTTCTCCAGAACCTCTTCTGTATGTTCTGGCTGGATTTGCAGCATTTATGAAGTTGCATGCGTTTTTTAAAAGATTTGCACCGCGTTTCGGAAATGTAGCGCACGTGTTTTCATTTTGATTAATGTGCTTTGTGTAATTGCAGCCCTTTTTTCATTTGCAGTGCGACGCATCTTCACAGCCACTGTTATCATTTC
>NC_137510.1:24502500-24547500 GCF_041902795.1 Electrophorus electricus
GGGTATATTAGTAGTATCATTAGTGTGAGACACTCTGTATGTTGTGTATATTAGTAGTATCATTAGTGTGAAATACTATGTATGTTGTGTATATTAGTAGTATCATTAGTGTGAAATACTCTGTATGTTGGGTATATTAGTAGTATCATTAGTGTGAAATACTATGTATGTTGTGTATATTAGTAGTATCATTAGTGTGAGACACTCTGTATGTGGTGGATATTAGTAGTATCATTAGTGTGAGACACTCTGTATGTTGTGTATATTAGTAGTATCATTAGTGTGAGACACTCTGTATGTTGTGTATATTAGTAGTATCATTAGTGTGAAATACTCTGTATGTTGGGTATATTAGTAGTATCATTAGTGTGAAATACTCTGTATGTTGTGTATATTAGTAGTATCATTAGTGTGAGACACTCTGTATGTTGTGTATATTAGTAGTATCATTAGTGTGAAATACTCTGTATGTTGGGTATATTAGTAGTATCATTAGTGTGAAATACTATGTATGTTGTGTATATTAGTAGTATCATTAGTGTGAAATACTATGTATGTAGTGGATATTAGTAGTATCATTAGTGTGAGACACTCTGTATGTGGTGTATATTAGTAGTATCATTAGTGTGAGACACTCTGTATGTTGTGTATATTAGTAGTATCATTAGTGTGAAATACTCTGTATGTTGTGTATATTAGTAGTATCATTAGTGTGAAATACTCTGTATGTTGTGTATATTAGTAGTATCATTAGTGTGAAATACTATGTATGTTGTGTATATTAGTAGTATCATTAGTGTGAGACACTCTGTATGTTGTGTATATTAGTAGTATCATTAGTGTGAAATACTCTGTATGTTGGGTATATTAGTAGTATCATTAGTGTGAAATACTCTGTATGTGGTGTATATTAGTAGTATCATTAGTGTGAGACACTCTGTATGTGGTGGATATTAGTAGTAGCTTTGCTCTCTCTATGACACTGTGTCCTTTTGGGCTTTTCCCAGCCTGCTTACATCAGGCCGCTTGACCAAATGAAATTTAGAAAATGCAAGTAGTTATTAGAAACATTATAATATGTTAATAAATAATATAAAATTAATAAATATATAATTGAATGTTGCATGATAATGTGCCTTTTAAAAATATGACTTTGTAGGAAGTATAGAGGAAGAGAAAAGGCAAGAGAGAGTCTAAAAATGCATGGCGAGAAAAATTGTGTGTGTGTGTATGTGTGAGTGTGTGTGTGAGTGTGAGTTTGTGAGTGTGTGTGTGTGTGTGTGAGTTTGTGTGTGTGAGTGTGAGTTTGTGTGTGTGAGTGTGTGTGAGTGTATGTGTGAGTGTGTGTGAGTGTGTGTGAGTGTGTGTGTGAGTGTGTGTGAGTGTGTGTGTGTGTGTGTGTGTGACATGACAGAATAAAATAAAGGGAATGTGTGAGGTAGTTCGAGCTACAGAGAGTGAGAAGGATTTCATTTGCATTCCAGGGGTTGGCACGGTACAGCTGTGTAGCATGTTGGAGACACTAAATTTTGGGAGTCTTCAGTTCATTTTCAAGTTCTCTGTGTTACCATGGCAGCAATGTAAAACATTGTAATGAACCCCTGAGGGAAAAAAAAGCAAATATATGAGAATACAAACTATGATGTGATTGCACACACACACACACACACACACACACACACACACACACACGCACACGCACACGCACACACACACACACACACGCACACACACACACACACGCACACGCACACACACAGAGACACATGTTTGTGTTCACTGATCATTCAGTGATTCGACAGTAAGGCTGCATGATTTGGACAGTAAATTTACCATGTCATGTGTGGTTACTGTGTGGCGGTACTCTGGCTCAGTTATGCCACAGTCAGAAGATACAGAATGGGCAAATCCTTCACATATCCATGAAACCTGTCACTAGGTTTAGTGCACAGAACAGACAGGAAACATCATGTTATTCGTTGCATGCTCATAGCAGTCTCACATCTACCATTCTACAACACTGAATGTGATACCTTTTATTATGACAATCATATTAACATTAATATTGTGTTAACATGTAAAATAGTTCCATTTAACTGTGATATATTTTCCACTATATAAAAATGGAAGATTTTGAATAGTATCATTTCCTTGAGTAAAGGTACATTTAGTAAATTCCGTACATATGATCATGATAAATACAACCCTCACACTTATCTCTGTAAACGTCCCTGCAGCGCGCCAAGGGGGTTACATATTCATCCAGTTTGTGTGAATAATTTTCTCGTGTTATCTTTGAAATGGACACATCTGCCATATCTAACATCTAATCTGTGCTCCACTGTGCAAGTTTGTTTTAGTTTTACACTGCTGCCTAACTGAGGAGTGTTGAATTTCCTAAGCGGAGCGGATCGAGAGGACCCGCTATCCCTTTCCCTCTGCTTCTCCATTCATCTCATCGTCCTCACCCTTTCCAGTCTTTCCCTCTGCATCTCTTCATCTCTCTGTCATTCCGTGCCTACTCTGTCTTTATCCCCCACCCCCCACCCCAACACCCTCCTCCCGCCCTGCCGTGCTGCAGTGCAGAAGCCTCTAGGTTTTCAGTACGATATTCCCTGAGCATTCTTGGGAATTCCGCTCTCGCTCTGTTCCCTTTTACATAACAGTACATTGAGGTTTCCCGGTGACACAAACATCAAAACATAAATAAGAGAGCAGTAGTGCTGCTACTCACCTCATACTGATATCTCCTGCACACATCAGTCACCTGCTTGTCAGTCACCGAGAGTGCCAAGATGGGGTTTATTTGGTCCCATGCTCAAAGTGGCACTTTCAAGATGTTAACCTCTGGGTTTAATTATATAGGCTTTTGTCTGTTTGGAAATGATATAGCTGTCTTATGACTTTTCGTGCTTTATTTTTAACTCCTTTCATAGATCTGTTCTCCTCCGTTCTTGTCTGTCGTGCCCTTGTGCCTCAATCTGTGCAGTTTTTTCCGCATTCCAGTGCTGCCACCCAGTGGACGAAATGTGCTCTTACACACGCTACACCCCCCAACCCCCCCCACGTCTTCCCACCATATCTCACCTTTTCATCTTGTCCATTCGCAGGCCCCCATCCCCGCCCAAAACCAAACTGATTTTCATTGAGAAATGGCTCTGTGATTTGGTTCCTGGGAGTACTCTTGGTATTGCACATGGCAGCATTACATACATTTTTAAAAGGACACAAGGTGTTTGTGAAGGTTTGTGCACCCGAATACGTGCTTCACTGAGGGAGTTATTATTTAATTGTCATACATTCATTACAATGTACAGCCCTTATGTACATGGTTTCTATATATATATATATGTATATATATATATATATATATATATATATATATATATATATATAAAATTCATAAACCTGTGCATGTGCAAGTCACTAAATGACTTTATCACTGCCTGTAAAACTGTTGCCATAGAAACAGCAAATGAGTTTCAGGGTTTAAGGTTTAATTGGAAAGTGTTACTTATTAGATAAAACAATGGCTTGAGAAACTGAGAGAATTTAGTTGGAATTGCCCTTGTTTTTATTAAATCTCTCACTCAGTAAATGCATATTCTGTATTTCTTTGCATGTGTCAAAGACAGCAGGCTGTTGTCAGTACTACAGGACAATTTCAAACCTTTTGCCTTTTGCTGTAATAGCCATAATGGACTGTTATTCTTAAGGGGCATAAAGCATTTGTGTCATATTATGTATTTTTTTCAGCAGTGAAAGGGTT
The DNA here is from genome assembly GCF_041902795.1 of Electrophorus electricus. Classification (NCBI taxonomy): domain Eukaryota; kingdom Metazoa; phylum Chordata; class Actinopteri; order Gymnotiformes; family Gymnotidae; genus Electrophorus; species Electrophorus electricus. The sequence continues at coordinate 24,506,270 of NC_137510.1, forward strand.
AAGAGCTTGTTTACTACAGTCGCAGCCTGAACAGGAGGCGCTTAGGAGGCCTGACCTGGTTGGCCGTAGCCCAGAGCTCCGAGAGAGCTCACTGGTGTAGAGCAGGTTATCCCCTCCCACCACCGTGACAGTTTGTTATTGACAGTTGTTAAAAGGGAGTGCAGAATCTTTCACCTCAGTTTGATAAGCGTTGATTTGAGTTTAGCTGGTGTGTCCTTGCGGTTATTTGCATTCTGTGAGGTCAAGCAGTTTGTGTGCTTTGTAGTGTTAGTGGTGGATGTCTTTCTTCTCTCACCAGTCCAGTGAGAAGGGCTCTGTTTTCACAGGGTTCTCCTCTTCTCCCTCCCTCGCGTCTCTCCTCTTCACAGAATGACTCTTGTTCTATTTTTACTTGCCTGACTCGCACTCTTTCCCCTTCACACCCATTTTTTCTCTCTTCCTCAAGCCTTCCACTACCTCTGCTTTTATTATCAGATCCCTGAGTCTTTTTCTAGTGATTTGATATTCATTTTTCCATTAAGCTTTACCCAAGTGTAATGTAAGGGTGAGGCAGAATGTTATACTCAAGGTCAGAAAACTGTATGGAAAATGCCTTCATAATCCTGGCAATGCACACCCCCCACACACACACCCACACACACACACACACACACACACACACACACACACACACACACACACACACACACACACACACTCCCCCCCCACACACACACACACTCACCCCCTCCACACACACACACTCACCCACACACACACACACACACACACACACACACACTCACCCCCCCCACACACACTCACCCACACACACACACACACACTCACCCCCCCACACACACACTCATCCACCCACACACACACACACTCACCCACCCACACACACACACACTCACCCACCCACACACACACACATACACACACACACACTCACCCACCCACACACCCACACATACACACACACTCTTTCCATAGTGTGACTGTGATACTGGGCATAAAGCCAACGTCCAATTACCCCCTACGAATAACTTGGTCTTTCAACACTTCTATACTCAACACACACACACACAGTGAACATGCTTTTATCATGCAGAGTAGATGCTGGCTTTACTGATAGCAGAGTTTTAGGCCAGTAACCTGAGCCATGACATCATTATTAGCTTGGCCTCAGTGTCTGTAACAGACACATGAATACAGACACTGGGTTCACCCTGTGTGCAGCGTTAGCACTGCCTCACACAACAGTGCTGCAGCAGCTACCAAGTAAAGACATGACCAAACTTCACTACTAGCAATATGAGTTGTGATCTAACATTTTTTCCACAAAATCTGGCCCTCTTTCATTTCATTTCTCAGTCAAGGGCTTGATCGTTTTGGCCAGTGGGTTAGGGTTAGGGTTAGTGTTAGGGTGGGGTTGGGGTGGGGTTGGGGTTAGGGCGAGGTTAGGGTTAAGGTGGGATTAGGGTTAGGGTTGGTTGAGATTAGGGTTAGGGTGAGGTTAGGGTTGGGTGAGGTTAGGATTAGGGTAGGGTGAGATTAGGGTCAGGGTGATGTTAGGGTAGGATGAGGTTAGGTTTAGGGTTAGGGTGGGGCTAGGGTTAGGGTAGGGTGAGGTTAGGGTTAGGGTGAGGGTAGGGTTAGGGTTAGGTTAGGGTGAGGTTAGGGGTAAGGTTAGGTTAGGTTGAACGTTAGAGTGAGGTTAGGGTGAGGTTAGGGTTAGTGTTAGGTTTAACGTGAGGGTGAGGTTAGGGTTAGGGTGAAGTGAGGGTTAGGGTTAAGTTAGGGTAGGGTGAGGTTACAGTAGTAATAGTGGATATGGCTGTTTTCGTAGATAGATAGATAGATAGATAGATAGATAGATAGATAGATAGATAGATAGATAGATAGATAGATAGATAGATAGATAGATAGATAGATAGATAGATAGATAGATAGACAGAGACAGACAGACAGACAGACAGATAGATAGATAGATAGATAGATAGATAGATAGATAGATAGATAGATAGATAGATAGATAGATAGATAGATAGATAGATAGATAGATAGATAGAAAGAATTGCCATTGGTTTTAGGAGTGAGAAGCAGTAGTGAACATGGTCAAGCAGAGTGAGATGTCAACCTGGCTTCAAGCAGTGACTGATGTTCAGACTGAGCAGTAGCAGAGGAAATAGACTAAAGATCACATTCCTGTATCAACTTCCCCTTCTGATATTGTGAGTCAAATATCGTGTCAGATCACAATATGCATAGTGAGCCACTCCTCAGTTAGAGGAGTCACTCTGTCTTGAAGATGTGGGCTGTTACATCTGCATAAAGAACAGAGGTGCTCTTTGTGACTTTGTCACATCTTCAAGTTTTTCTTTTTTTTTTTTCTTTTCTTAGGCCGTTTCAAGAAATAAACTTACAGCAGTCTCTCTCTGTTCTGAAATGGCCTCAAGTGGTACTAACTCTGTGGTAGCTGTAATTCTGGACAATGGAAGTCCAGACCAAGTTGTGTGAAACAATGTGTTGTTCTTCTTGTGATCTCTTAAATCGATCTCAGCCCACTGTTGGAAGTAACCAGTAGCAATGCTATGAAGGCAGGACCGTGAAAGAATAATTAATTTTACCCTGTCAGGTTGTGCCTTTCTGCCCAATAGAGTGGCGCAAATATGAACGTCAAGCATCACGACAGCCAATGCAAAGTAATGCTCCAGATTTTTATTATTTTTTTTACAATACAGAATATTCAAACGCTCATTTGCCTGCCGGGTCCAGTGAGGTACTGTAGGACAATTGAATTTGCATATGACTGACATTCCACCGCACTCTGTAACCAATCAGCGACGGAGTCGGTCTTGTGGCAGGTCTGCGCCGTGGACCAATCGTGTCGAGTGTTTGAAAACTAAGAGGCGGGGTCACGGGCTGGGCGAGGTTGACACCGCGCAGTTAGAACGAAAGGGGGCAGTCTACCATACCACAAGAGGAAGAGGGAGGGAAAGAGAGAGAAAGAAAGAAAGAAAGAAGGAAAGAAAGAAAGAAAGAAAGAAAAGGGTTTAGCGAAGCAAAAGAGGAGAGAGCTCGAGGGGGGGAAGAGCCGAGGCGAGGTGAATGACGGTTGCGATTCAACGAGTTTTTACTACGAACGCCTATCCACTGCGCGCGGAGGCCCTGCTGCAGGGGTGCTGGACTTCAGCAGCTGCAACTCCACTCCGGATCAGCATCGCACCGGAGCATCTCCGCTCAGCTATTCTTTTCTGTTTTTTGGCCTCATCGCGTTGTCATCGGAGGTTTGGGACAGGGGGTGGGCGGGGGGAGTTGCACATTAGGGATCTCGGTCGACGTTTATTCAAAAAAGGTTTTTAAAAAACGTTTAATGGTGTTCCCGGCGAGCTGATAGGGAGCCTTTGCTGGCGGCATTTCTGGTCGATTAGCCTTGTAGATGAGGTGAGGTTGACTCAGATTGGTGCGTGTAGGAGAGGGGGTGCCAAAGAAGGTATTTAAAAATGAGAAGTTGCGGAATTGGTTTGGATTCTAATCGCATGTCAGCTTTCATTTCATCTCCTTTTTCCGCTCAACACATTGGAGCTCAGGCATAATCGCTGGGTTTGCGGTGGATGTGTCTAACAGGACAGACTGCTGTGAGGTACAGGCGAGAAGAACACAGCAGCCCCGGGCAGGGCATGGGGTGTCTACTGTTAGAGAACAAATGATGTGGATCAGAGGGTGTACAATATAGTATCAGTGCTTTAACCAGCGAAAATCTAAAAAAAAAAAAAAAGGCTGGCGATTCCCGTTAGGACACAGTGTTTTATCAAAGTATTATTGTGAGCCATTTTGAGAAAGCATCTCGCAGGGCAAAGTCAGTGAGACTTTGGGTAAAATATTTTGCCCGTACTTGTAATGTAGGTGGCAAATATAAGAAACGTTGTGCTACAGCAGTGCACTGTATTCATCGTGATTATCGATGTTTTCCAAATGTAACAGAGCCAGTTATCTATTTTAGTCTACCTGTCCTTTTTTATTTATTTTATTTTTATATACTCACAATCAGGTACAATTTTAAAAAAATAATTTCTTCCCCTTTAAAATGTGAGGAAGTGCGTGGAGGTGTAAGATTGCGGTGAGATGAGGGCGACCTGCGTTTCCCTGGCGGCGTTCGGCGGAGCGGGTACCGGGCCAGGGGCGTTCCCGAGGGGACGGACGCGTTCCGAGCGGTGCTGGTGAAACCAGGGCCGGTTCCCGGTGCACCTTCGGAGCATGCGAGAGCTGTTTCTGTGCTTTAAAGACTAGTGACACTTCACAAGACGATAATAAATAGATTCAACAGTGGTCATATAAATACTGTGGCAGCCACAAAACACTGGAGCTGCTGTTGGGGATATAAAGTTTGCCGGCTAATGTCAGAAGTGAATCGATGAAAATGGTGTGAGCCTGATCTGACTAGCTATCTGATTTTGTCGCAGGCCATGTGAATATATCCAGTTGGGAAACGCAATTTTTCCTCTTTTCTATCGACAATAACAGCCTTACTCATGACCCTTCAATATTTGATGTGTCGGGTTGTTTGAAAAGTTTGTTGGGTGGTTCGTTACAATCCAAAGAAAAGGAAATAAACCGTGGCGTGGTCGGTTCAGACCCAGAACTGGCTCAGCATTAGTAGCATGCTAAACTAGCTAACTAGCTAGTTCAGCTGCAGGATAGCCTTGCTTTGACCATTGATTTAACAACTCGGATGCATGTTTTCGACTTGGTTATCGCTTTACGGTGACTAATAGTTTGTTATTGTACATAATCTTAATGTAGGGCACACGTGCCTGTGTACAGACGTCTAGTTTGGACACAGGTTCGAGCTTAGGGCAGGTCGCTCTACGCGAGGCCGGGGATGACCGAGGGGCCTACTTAACCTTTTCGTTGCCGTGTTGATTTGTAAATGTAAACAAACAGACGAAGAGGGGGCGTTAAGGGGCATCTGGACCAAAAATAATGCAGATCTTCCAAATATAAAGTTATTGCTGAGAATCAGTTTACAATACAGTTTGATCGCTCTTCACGAATCCTTGCTACGTTTAAATATTTCTTACCCATTGCCTTGTTTTTAAAAGCAATGCGTGTTTTGAAAGAGAAACCTGACCTAGCTACCTTGGAGCTTTGCGGTTGTCAGTAGCTTGGTTAGTGCGCTATTTGCAGCTAGATGCACTCTTGTCTGAGCCATCAAATATTTGTAATTTAAAAGGTAACTGCCCAAAGATTATTTCTCATCGTTTATAAGAGGGACCTTCTGCACCAGAGTTACCAAACTGGCTAGCTAGGTCGGATGTTGCTGGTCTCATCGATTATGGCCGCTTATTTTCGTTCGTGGACTGACCACCTGCCAAGGACAACGATCATGAAGATGCTGCATTTTTACTAGACAGGATTCGTATTCTTTTTTTTTTACCAAATGGACAATTAAAAACGTCCACAGTAACGGACATTTTCTTACGTGTTTATGAAGTTTCTATAAAACCAAGAGATTAAAGATTCTTTATCCACAATGTTTTCTTCAGAAAGCTCACAGTATCTGCGCCAAGGACTGAGCATGTTTGGTTAGTTACCCCCATTCTTTGTCAGTCTGTCTGTTAACCTTTTATCTGCCACAGTAACTACTACAATACTACTTCTGTGCTGCAGTTGTCTTAATTACAATATCGGAAAATTAATGCTCGCCAAATATACTCAGGCCACGACTATCAGGTTTTCTTACGGGGCATAAAGTAGTCAGTGATGATGCTGATAAGAATGACAAGTATATTTGAATATTCTATATACAGTGTCAGTTATCATTACCTTATTCCTTATGGCATATGGGATATTTTGATTACTTTCTTTTAAGTAGTTTTGCAGACACTGCTATAATGCAAGATACCACAGTCCACCTCATTTAAATGCATATTTAAAATGAAGCTATGGTTTATTTGTCAAAAGGTTCTGAATTTTATTTGATATTTATTTGTATGTAAATGAAGCCACATTCAGATGTCTGTCTTACTGTAATGTGGTATAACAGACTGTAGCCTAAATTCTCACAAAGAAGCAAAATGTTTTATTTATTTGTTTTACCATATATATTTTGAATGTACTCAGCAATGATTATTGACTAGGTCCTTGTTATTGTTGTTATTATTATTCTATATAGGGCAGTGGTAGCTTAGTGGTAAGGTAATTGACTTGTAATTGGATAGTTGCTGGTTCAAGTCCCACCAGTGACACTGTTGGGCCCCTGAGCAAGACCCTTAGCCCTAAATTACTCAAGCTGTGTTCAGTCATAATTACAAGTTGCTTTGGATAAAAGCATCAGCTAAATGCCATAAGTTTATTATTCATTCCGAACACATTTTGGCTCCTTGACTTCCAGGTGTTAACGTACTGAGTTGTTTGGTGTTCACACTGACTAGAATGGCTCTTGTCTTTTTTCTTTCTGTAGTGTGGACTAATGTGGAGCCTAGATCAGTTCCAGTGTTTCCTTGGCATTCATTGGTCCCTTTCCTGGCACCTACCCAATCAGATCCATCAGCTCAGCCTGGGGAGGGCCAGCAGCCTGTCAATCATTCTCAGGCTGGCACTCTAAAGAAAGGTGATTTGTGTTTTTAGCATGGTATTTTATCCATATACTTATCATTTTCAGTAATTAAATAATGTTAAGGCACATAATTGTATGGAATAATTCTTGTGATTGGATTTATTCTGATTTGCTTATCTGTGCTTTCCTCAAATTATCATTGTACACACAATGTAACAGTATCATCTGTAATTTACCCATGACCTAATGTGGCAGCTGACCATCAGAGATGCCACATCAGACATTTTCAAGTGAGACACTGATAAAAGTTGTCCGTTTGGCGAGTATAAGCCTCTTTCGCTTCCTTAGAGTCCCAGGGTGGGTCAGTGCAGAAGGAGGTCATCGAGGGAGCAGCAAACCCCCCCTCACGGCCTGCGCCCGCTACTGATGACCTTCCCCCAGAGAGAGAAAGGGACGTGGAGAGAGACAGGCCGGACAGTGAGACGGAGAGTGACATAGATGATCCGTGAGTAGTCCAGCGATGTGCGTCTTTGTGTGTGTAGGAAGCTGGATGGGGGTGCTTGACAAATATTGGTTGTTTTGGCTGATAGTGAGTGCTATTACCAGTTTTGGAGAACATTCGATCACTCGAGTCTTTTAGAATGACTAAATTCTGTTACTAGTAATTCATGTAGGATTACTAACATTTTAAAACTTAATTAAACAAAATATACACACCATGAACAGCAGATCTGTGTAGTTCCTTATCTTTTCAAATAGGAGGCTCTTTAAAATCTTTAAAGTGTGTATGTGTGTGTGTAGTGATTTTTACTCAGTGACATGCTTCTATTCAATGAGGCTCTTTTTTCAAGCAGTTTTAAATACCTCTAATTTAGCATTTCACCATTTTCATGTCAAGCTTCGTTAGGCTTTTTTCACACCATGTGTATGGTTGTACAAAAGTGCGAGCCTCTTCTTGCTAATTACTGTTGGAGTAATTGAGTTCTCAACATGCTTGGTTATATGGGCAAGGCCTTCTAGATCCACTGGTACATCAGTATTTGTTTAATCTGGTACATCACTATTAAACACATCTGTAGTAGCAGATGTAATGGTTTGCTCAATTTGATAATGGGGCAACAATATCACAGTACAAACAGTTATAAAAAAAGTGGTCAGGTAGTAACTCGTGTGTGTGTGTGTGTGTGTGTGTGTGTGTGTGTGTGTGTGTGTGTGTGTGTGTGTGAATATATAGAACATTTATATATATGTAATAACATACACACACATATATTTGTGTGTATATTTGTATGTGTGTATGTTTTTATTTATTTTATGTATTTATTTTTTTGGTTGTGTTTAAAAATGGAAAATAGCCCACAAACAGTGTACTCAAGCCAACTATATTTGCTTCCTCAACATACATATGGTCACTTTTCCATAATTTGGCACATCACTCTTATACAAGCATTCATGTTGGTGATTAACATTAAAAGCTAATGTTTGCTTATTGCACATTTACTGCTGGATTGATTGCGCACGTAGGATTACTAACATTTTAAAACTTAATTAAACAAAATATACACACCATGAACAGCAGATCTGTGTTGTTCCTTATCTTGTAGTCCACTTTTGGAGCATCACTAAATGCTGCCATAGGATATGGTGAAATATAACTTGTAGGTTCTGGAAAGTTCAGCTAGGTCAAGCACAATAATTTAAGAAGCAGGACATGTTCAAGATTGCATAAAACTACCATACAGTTATCATGGTTTCAAAACCTATAGCCGACTTTCCCGGTGTGTCAGTTTGCGTAAGTGATGTAGTGGAGAGTGATACAGGTCCTGTGATCGATGGAACTCAGGCACATGATTCAAAAAAAGATACATGAAGTTGCTAACCAAGTTGCCAATATATTTGTTAACACAAATTAAATGACAAATTGAATATTTTGAAAATGTACTTTATATGAAATTTGGTCTTGAAAGCAAATGTTAACGATTCTTTTTAAAATTGTAGACTTTCTTTGCGGAGTGTGAGCTGTTGGCAGTCACCGCTACATCACTGCACAGACTTTACATGCTGCGTGTTTATATGGTGCATTTACAATATGCACAGATTTGATTTATGTCATAATTTATTTTATGATCCAGTGTCTGCTGGCGATTGTTGTGGTGAGGCTGAGGTCATAACAGAAAACGTTTCCCAAGCACACCATGTTCCTGGCTAGTCAGTCCAACACAATGGCAGCCTAAAGGCAGAAAATGAATGAGTGCTACTGTCTCTCTTCCTTGCACGCACGTGTGTGTGAGAGTGCACGAGTTTGTGTGCGTCACATAATGAGTGACAGGAGCAGACTTACATAGCTACTTGCAATAATGAGCTGTCATTTGAATATGCTAAACTGAAAGACTTTCCCTCTCATTGATGAGTAAACATGCAAATTTGCATCTAAAATGGAACATTAAGGTACTTTACTTTCACTCCCCTCAGAGATTTGGTACTTGCTTATATGAGCTCACCTGTACTTAAGTGCTCACATCCCGATAAGACTCTTTTGTCATTAATTATTCAGTTAATATTGACACACACACACACACACACACACACACACACACACACACACATACATACACGCACATATATATATATATATATATATATATATATATATATATAAAATAATAATATTTATTTATTAATTTTTTAGTTTATATATATATATATATATATATATATATATATTTATTGTATGTGTGTATACACACACACACACAAGCATTCGCATTCACCCCGTCCTGCATATGTAGTGGAGAGTATTTCTCATGATTTACCTCTCATATGGGCACATTTCTCCACTTGCTGCATGTGCAGCAAGTTCCACTTTCTGCCAACTGGAGCACGTCGGACGTCCACCAGTTCCCGTGTCAGATTGTTCTAATGCTGTTTGGACAGCACAGATGTGACTGCTGAGGTTATGAGGAGATGTTTTAGCGGTGTGTGCTAGACATCTGAGAGCGACTAACGCCACAAGAAACGTACACACACATTCTGCCCCCACCCAACTGCACACTCTGGAATTCAAGTTTTATTCGGAGATGGTAGTGATTGTAGTTCTGTTTTCAAATTATGCTCATTGTTAAGGGGATACTCTGAAGGTCTGGATGTATTGGAAGCCTGCATTTTAATTCAAAGGTACATCCATACCTAAAGAAATGTAAAAAATTGTTTTTTTTATTGGAACCAAATAGAATTGTGGGAATGCAAGTGCGTCGTTGACTGCGGGCTGCCTCACGCTTAGAACTTGCAGTTCCATGTTTGACAAGGAGGCCAGACAGTTTGAAGCCTTGCGTAGTATGTAATCCTTCTTTCTTTCCTGCGCAAAGGACAGTCTCAAACCATGCAAGAAGCGAGTCCTCCTCAGCAGAGCAAAATCGGCTCGTAGCGGCTTGTCATTATAGCAACATTCCACTAATGACTAACACTCCGGTTATTGAGGTTCTGAGCGCGTCCCACCGCAGTGCATAGTGCTCTCCATAAACCCACACAGTGGCACCCACCTCTAGCTTGGAAGAGCACAGGTGCCCCTTTCGATTTGTACAGTATGACGGCAGTGCAGCCATATGCAAAGAAGGACGAAAATAACGAGCATATTGGATTCATATGTGTGAAGCATATGGGCCGTTGCTCCGGTATTCCAGATGTTCAGGGGAACGTCTGGAAATTTACATCGCGACCAGACGAGCAGAAGATGAGCCTCATGTTGATGAAGACTAGCGCGCGTCCGCCCACGTGCGCTGCGTGCGGGGGGGACGTGAGACACGCGTGCTGGTGCACAGCCTGCAGTGGTTCACAGGTCTGCTTGTGTGCGTCCAGGTTTCTGCCAGGCGTTCTCCCCGACCCGCCAGTCTCGGCGTCTCCTGGGAAAAGGCGCTCTCAGTCTCTCAGTGCTCTGCCCAAAGATGACAAGAACAGCCCTGGCAAGGTAGGCGCGCACACACACACACACACACACACCCCACTCCATGCCCTCTGTCTTAAATGCTCTTCCGTTTCCTCTACTCCCTCCCTCTGCAGAGGGAGAAGGATCATATAAGGAGGCCCATGAACGCCTTCATGATCTTCAGCAAGCGCCACCGCGCCCTCGTCCACCAACGCCACCCCAACCAGGACAACCGCACCGTCAGCAAGATCCTGGGCGAGTGGTGGTACGCCCTGGGCCCCAAAGAGAAGCAGAAGTACCATGACCTCGCCTTCCAGGTAACGTCTGCGGGCCGGAGGCCGGAGGCTCGCGTGCCCCTTGTGAAGCGTGCCGAGGTCTTTCCCGCGGGCCCTCCGTGACTCCGCCTCCCTCCCGCCCTCCAACCCCTGCCCCGCAGGTGAAGGAGGCACACTTTAAAGCCCACCCGGACTGGAAGTGGTGTAACAAGGACAGGAAGAAGTCCAGCAGCGAGGGCCGCGGTGTGGCCGGGGGCAAGGACATCAGGGAGAGGAGCATGTCTGAGACCACCGGTACGGTTTCAGGGCGCAGGAGCGGCGGAGGATGTGCGGCTCTCTGTGCACCTTGTGACGTTCTCCTCGAAGATAATCCCACTTCTATTTAAAAACAAAAAACAAAATGAACCCCATTTGGGTTCAGTGGTCTTGGCACTTGTTCCTGTTCTCGTTACCTTTGCCTCTGTCTCCTGCAGAGCCTCCATCTGTGTCACTGGGTCCTGAGCTCAAAGGGGTGGGGCCTGGTATGGTAGGCGTGGCAGAGCGGGCTGGAGGGGAGGGGCACGCCCGCCCCAGGGCCTTCTCCCAGAGTGCCGTGCACAGTTTGGAGAAGAATGAGAGAGGGAACCCTCAGATGCTAGCAGAGCTTGCACAGGTAAAACTTCCGCACGCACACACACACACACACACACACTCAATCACGGGGGATTGTGCGGGTCGTTGAGCATGCTCGGGAAAACTTGCTGACGTAAGCTGCGCTCTCTCAGATGTGCGGCGACGGGAGTCAGGTTCCGGGGCGTACGGCTCTCCCTCAGGTCCAGAGGGGCGTGAGTGAAGACATGACCAGTGACGAGGAACGCATGGTCATCTGTGAGGAGGAGGGGGACGATGATGTCATCGGTGAGTCAAGGTTTTGCATATAGTTGTCGTCGTCGTCCTTTGGCCGGCATGCCGCTGGGGGCGGTTGGAGGCGGGCCGTGTTTCCGAGTCTGTCTGCGGGCCGACACGTTTGTCCCTAGGCTCTGCCCCTTTGCTTTTCTCGCATTCTGACCTCCCACTGCTCACCCAGCACATGGAAATAAACCCTGTATGTACATGACTGCAGCTGGTTGGTGGGTTCTCTGGTCATTCTTCCAGCACTTTTATCCTTTATATTTTTTTTTTACTTTCTTCACTCAGTTTAAATCTTTGAACTGTGTAATCTGCAGCTTCAGGTCACGTAGACTGAATGCTAACACACGCAGTCTTTGTAATTCACCGTAATGTATTTGATGTGACATTTGATATGATTCTCTGCCAAAGAGTCCGTCTGTCTCTGTCTATCCATCCCTTTCTTTTTGTCTTGGATCTTGATGGATCTTATTATATAAGATCCACATTTTTATATGTGTACTGTGATTTATTTAGTGCCTGCCGTCACAAGAAAGTTTCTATATTGGTATATACGAGTTTCTATAATGAATATGAAAATTAATTTATTTAAACTGCTTCTTAATGTTATAGGACAGTACTCATGATTGACAGTGCACTGTCTGAGATGAATGGGAGTGTGTGATAACAAGCATCAGTGCTTTGATATCAGGTGTTTTTAAAGCTTGTATTTTAGGTTTAGCTAGACACATTTTCAGAGATGCTGCAGTGAAGAGCTGACAGTCTGGTGTTTAATGGGATCCTGGAAGATTGGAGGGACAGAGAGAGGAAACGCAGGGCTGGAAGCTAAGAGAGGAGGAGGCGCTTCAAACGCAGCAGCAGTGCAGGACGCAGCTCCAGAACGCGCTCCAGAACACGCTCCCTGCCTTCTGTTGCCTTGGGCTGCTTTACAGCCGGTGTGTGTGTTCTGTCGAGTCGTTTTCAGCAGGGTGGCTATATTTCGGTTCTGGCTGAGATGGGGTGTTAATAGAATAGAAGGACATTTTGATGTCTCTGTCTCGGCATTCAGAGACACGAGTGGGCTTTCAAAGCGTTACTCTCCACTTTACTTCAGATATAATTCTGCTGTACACAAACTACCAGTGAGTGGAGATGCTGGAAACTCAAACCCTTATATTAGGCCCCTATGGACTGGTATGAGGGGTGGGGGGGTTCATTTATTAATGAACTGGGCTTGAGCAACGTGACCTTTAGAAGAGAAGTTAAGAGCGTTCTGAGTGGTGCTCAGCAGTCGCTCAGATACTCAGTCAGACCGTCCAAACTGCTTTTCTGAAGCCACAATCAGACATTCGTGCGTTCTCGGGCTCCGCGCCTGGCTCTGCCCACCCGCTCTGGCACGGAGCGCGTCGACAGCCTGGGAACAAGGGGCCCTTCTCGTAGTGCCAGGGACTCCCGTCGCGCTGCCTGGGCAGCGCTTGGAGCAGCATGCGCCTGTGTGTCACTCATCCCCACGGACGTGGACGAGGGCGCGCCGGCGTCCGTGACCACGACCTGCGTCATTGTAAACAGAACTATGTAAAACTTAGTTTAAAAATACCCTGTACCGTGCTGGGCATTTTAAGACATTTGGAGAACATTTGGAGAACAGCCTCTGTAGCTGGACTAGAGCAAAAGTGCCTTTTTGACTTTTCGAGAGAGAGAAACATGAAAAACAACATTTTAAACAAGTGTATGGTTTCTTTGTCAAATCGGAACAGATAGTACATCTTGAATATGCAAATCATTTGACCCATAAGGGCAGCCTGCTTATATTTTATTGGCTGTTGTAGCTTGTGGGTGGTGCTGCAGTTCTGGGGTCAGAGCGATGAAAGGTTAGCGGCCCTCCGCGCATGTGTATGGGCGGAGCACCTGGAGGGACGACCCTTAGCTTAACGGTCAAGCGTCCAGTCCCCCTGTGGCATGCTGGAGCTCCAGTAACATCCCTCCATGTGTCTCCCACTTCAGAAGACCCTTACCCGGGCAGCTCCATAGACCTGAAGTGCAAGGAGAAGGTGACAGACAGCGACAGCGAGACCGGATCTGGGGAGGAAGGAGACCGTAAGGTAGAGTCTCAGTAGAAACACTGCCAGCCTGAGAGATAACAGGAAAAATCACTGAACCACTGTAAGCAGTCTGTCTTTTTTGGGGGGAGTTGCGTAATACCATGTTAAGAGGCAGTATTCAGTTCTCATTATAGCTTCTCATTTCTCATTTGCCTTCGCTCGGACAGAGAGTCTTCGCACCTGTGATCTGCTCCTCTTCGGCGGGCTCAAGTCACGGGCGCAGTTTGTCCCTCTCCTCGTGCCCCTCCTCTAGACTCTTCTCCGACACACCTCCTAAGAGGAGGCGCGCGATGGAGGGAGGAGAGGGAGATCACCGGGAGGCAGAGGGAGGGGACCCTCACCTCCTGCCTCTGTCTTCCTCGGGTCAGTCCACCTCGGTCAGTGCGGGGGGAGGTGCATCTCCAGCGCTGGGCCTGGGGGCGGTGAGGGTGGCGTCGACCGTCGTCACTAACGTGGTGCGTCCCGTCGTCAGCACCCCGCTGCCGATTGCCAGCAAGTCACCTCACGACAGGAAACCCACCGCTCCTCAGGCGCAACTGCTTATAGGACCTGGAGCCATGGGAGGCGGGGCATCAGCAGGAGGGGGTGGGTACTATTCCTCGTCTTCGCCCAGTCCTGTACCTGCAGGGGGAAGTCAAGTGACCAATCTAGTTTTGGGAGGCACATTCCAGGCCCCGCCCACAGTACAGCTCATCACACCCCCACCTCAAAATCCAGCTTCCCCTGTGCTGGCCACAGCCAATCAGAGTAACGGCCCCGTACCTCTGCCTCTGCTGCAGCCGCACGTTGTGCCCACTGCCTCTCTAGCACCCCCCACAGGCCAAAAACCCGTGACACAAGTTCAGTACATCCTTCCCACTCTCTCAGCCAGCAACCCTAAGAGCCCCTCCCCTCAGCAGCCCAACCAGCCAACCAGTATCTTCACCCTGCCCACAGCTCCTCCTACTCTTACCTCACTGGCTAATGGGAAGCAGTCAGGATACGCCTCCAGCCCTGCCGTGGGTGTGGTCAGCCCGGGAGCTAGAGGTGAGGAAAAAAAATTTAGTTGATGTTACCAAAAGAAAAGTGAAACATTTTAAAGGATGTTAAGCGTGATTAATTTTTAAATAAACTACCTTCCATTTCCTCTTCTTGCAATCGGTAGGTAAGGTGCAGCATTAAAGCCCTTGTTATTTATATCAGTTTGTTTGTGTGTGTGTGTGTGTCTTTTCTCTCTTTCTGCAGTGCAAACACAGTCCCCAGTCTTACAGGGCAAGATGCTGGTTCCCATGGCAACTGTGAGGACTGCTCCTGCCCCTTCTCAGCAGTTTCCCTTGGTGGCCCCTCCTCTTCCTGTCCAGAATGGAGCTCAGACAGGAAATAAGGTGAGAACCATTTACATGCCCAAAGAACTAAACCGTGAACTCACTGCAGTGGTTGTTTGTGTTTATTTTGGTTGAATATGAGAAATGACTACATCTTTTCAGTAAACAAATGCCGTACAATCGGATGGTATGTAGACGGCAGGATTTGCAAGTCAGCTCAGAATACACTTGAAAATATCCAGCAGATACATTTCTCTTATGTCTGTGTTTCAGCATTTAAGTATGATGGTGTTCATTCTTGAATGAGAGAGTGGAGGATAAAGATTTACACATCAGTAACTCCACTGCTCATCTCCTCTCCTCCTCCTCCTCCTCCTCCTCCTCCTCCTCCTCTTCCTCTCCACTGCTCACCTCCTCTCCTCCTCCTCCTCCTCCTCCTCTCCTGTAGATTATCCAGATAGCTCCAATGCCCGTTGTCCAGTCCCAGCTTCCTTCAGCTGGGAGTCCATTCTCCGTAACCATGGGAACGGCCACAGTGGTTGCCCCAGGCTCTACCCCCTCACAAGCTGTGCTGCTGCCTCCCCCACCTACGAGGTATGATACACAGACATGCTAACCAACTGCACCCACACACACACACACACACACACACACACACACACACACACAGACACACACACACACACACACACACTCTACTCCAACACTCCACTCTCCCCCTCACCACTCCTACACTTGCCCAGTGCTGCAGTACTACACACTGGCCCTTAACTGTGGCCTCTCCAACACCTCTCTCTCTCTCTCTTTCAGGATCACTTAT
Organism: Electrophorus electricus; assembly: GCF_041902795.1. NCBI lineage: Eukaryota > Metazoa > Chordata > Actinopteri > Gymnotiformes > Gymnotidae > Electrophorus > Electrophorus electricus. The sequence goes on from NC_137510.1 coordinate 24,522,104, forward strand.
GTCCAGTCCACTCCAGGAGGCCCCTCCCCTATCCCTCTAGTATCCACAACAACAGGCCCTGCCTCGCAAACAGCTCCTCCCACACCTGGATCTGCGTACGTGCCCGGCGTATCTCCCCTGGCAACCTTCGCGGCAATCGCACATCCAGGGCAGGCTCTGGTGCAGCCTCTCATAGCAGGTCAGTGGACGCCGCCTGCCCCAGTCGTGCGCTCTCTCGCCCCACCGTGACCTCTTGGCACTGAGCGCCAGGTCGTGACGGGGTGAGAGAACGCTGAGTCGGGCACTTGGTGCCCTCGGGTTGTTTTTTCTGTGCCACCGACTGCATGTGTTGTGTTCCCTGCTCCAGCGGGTCAGCCTCCTCTGCTCGCCCCTGCCCAGCCGCCCAACCCGCACCCGGCTATCACGGCCATCTACCCCCCTGCCTCAGTCACCCTGGCCACCGGGGTGGTGTCCGCGGCGACGGTGCCACCGGGCGTGGTGTACACGGTCTCCACCGCCTCCCCCCACCTTCCCCCCAAGCACACTTTGACAACATCGCTGACCTCGGTGACCTCAGTGACTTCCGACAGGCAGGGCCATGCCCCTGCGCACATTGAGCGCCAGTCGCTTCCAGAAAGGACGGCCGAGGGCCACGCGTACGCGCAGCCGACGGACAAGCTCCTCCTGCCTCAGGCTGCCGGTAAAGGCAACAGTAGCTCGGCAGCGCCCCCATCAGGCTCGTCCTTGCCTCTGCAGCCTGGCAGTGCTGCCCAGCCCTCACATACAGGTATTAACCAGAAAAGAGATTAACAAGTCATTGAAGGCATTTACGCAGCGTTTTGCTGGGAAAATTGTTTCTCTGAAAAGCGAGTCTGTGTTGGTACCTACCGGCTGCCTCGAGGGAGCAGTAATCGTAAACCATAATTTCAAATGAATTCTGAGAAGTTTATGAATAATGGAGCAGGTCTTATAAAACTTTTAAGATGGTGCTGCTTCACCCTCTGTTTTTTCGCCTGCTCCGGTTTTCACGGCCAGAGGGCCTCGGTGTGCCTTCGAAAGTGTCAGCAAGGTTGAACCTGTATCTGTTCCCTTGCCCGCCTGCTTTGTTCCAGTGGGCGTCGGGACAGGCCTCCCCAAGCCCCTGGCGGTCCCAGGCAGGCCCCCTCAGAAGGTGAAGGCCATGGTGGCCAACATCCCCGTGGGCTGCTACGACGGTGGAGGTCGCGGGAAGGAGAGAGAAAAGGAGAGAGACAAGGAGAGGGAGAGGGAGTTCGGCGGCTCCTTCTCCTTTGAGGTGGACAAACTGGGCGAGGCGGCCTCCCCTGGGCCCGGCCCTCCTGACGACAGCCCCACGGAGGCCGATGCCCATGGCACTGGTGAGCCTGGCGCCGCAAGTGGGCGGGGCAAGGAGCTCAACACTAAAGAGGTACGTGCCAGTGGTTGTACTAGCAGTAATTATTCATTATGTATTATTTCTGTCTTAAAAACAGGTGTGAGTCTAAGTAGGACAAAGTCATATCAGATTAAAATTCACCATACATGGTCCTTTCAAGTTCAGGAAAGTCAGTAAACATTAGTAACCATCTGCAGATGTATTGCCTGCCAATTCTAATTACATCGTGCTGTGGACTGAACTATATGGCAGTTTTACTGATGAATATTGTAGTTGAATATCACACCTCCTCTTGATGTGATAGACTGACCTGTATTATTCGGACCAAATTTACTTATGCTTAGTAGCTCATGTGAATGCCGTAATTAATCAAAACATACACATAACACCTGTCAGGAACATCTGAGTCTCGCATAGCCAAGTATGACGAGATCAGTTAAGCAGTGATATTTTGTGGCCTTGTCAAGTATCATGGATGTCATTTGGTACCATTTGGCGTCAGTCAAATATGGGTGACGGTGCAAGTGCAGCTCGCGCTTTCTGTGGGAGATGTCTGGGATCGACTCTCCCTCTCCATTTTGATGGACACTGTTGAGGCTGAGCAGGTGTAGCAGATAAATTGTGTGTGTGCACATCTTTGTTGCATGCAGCCCTGCCTTTCTGTGACCTGTGGGGCAGGGCACCCAGTTCTACTGAATTTATGGCACCCTGCAGAGTTCAGTGCCACCGCACCTCTTTAAGGCAGAACCAGTTTGGATAGGGCTGAACTGGTTTGGTTAGAGCAGACCCGTTTGGTTATGGCAGACCAGTTTGGTTAGGGCAGAACCAGTTTGTTTGGCCAACTGAACCAGTTTGGTGTTTGAAGTTGTTCCCTCTGAGGCTTCACTTCACGCAGGAAAGTGGCCAGCTACTGTCTTATTTTAATCATCACTCCCCCCACGGTTCTTCCCACGCAAGTGTCAAGTGCATGCAACAAAGATACCAAAATGTGACTCACAGGTTCTTATTCCAGCGAAATGCCAGCGCCTGCACGAGCTGCTGTCCTTTCCCTGTCAGCGCTTAAGTGCTGGATGGCTGAGGAGAATCTGAGAGAATTCTCTGAGAGAATTAGCACAGTTAGTTACATAGTCCCACCTGGTCTCGTTGATTTCTCTGTGCCCTTCTACCAGGCTGAATGGAAAGACTCCGCCTCGTCTTCTCCATTACCCCCATCAGCTCCAGATCTTGCTCCGCCCCTTCTGCAGTTGGACAAAGACACGCCCCCACCCAAAAAGGTCAAGGCCCGTCCCCCACCTCTCAAGCGCCCGTTTGACTCGGTCGACAAGTAAGTTCCCTCCTTCACAGAACATCGACGTCGCGCTATCATCCACTCTTCTGGCCGTGCATATTCGACCCGCCGGCGCAGTCATTCCGTGGTGTGAGTTCCGATTGGCTTGTGAGCGCAGGGTCCTGTCGGAGGTGTACTTCGAGGAGCGCTTCGCGGAGCTGCCGGAGTTCCGTCCGGAGGAGGTTCTTCCCTCACCCACCCTGCAGAGCCTGGCCACGTCTCCGCGGGCCATCCTGGGCAGCTACCGCAGGAAGAGGAAGAACTCGACTGGTGAGAGAGGCAAGCGCAAGCACAGCAGCACCCATTGTGCTCACACCTGATCGCTAAGTTATGTGCAACGCTGAACCCTTGGGCTCTTGCATGGCAAATTCATGCATGCGGTTGCGAATGGGTGTAGCGTTTGAAGGTCTTGGGTGGTTGAGGTTCGGTCAGCTGTAGGGTCGAGTGTGAAATGGCGCGTGGTCCCAACGCTTGTATCGCCTGCAGATCTGGACTCGTCCACGGAGGACCCCGTCTCTCCGAAAAGGAAGAGCCGCCGCAGGTCCAGCTGCAGCTCGGAGCCCAACACGCCCAAAAGTGCCGCCAAGTGCGAGGGCGACATCTTCACTTTCGACAGGCCAGGTACCACCAGGCCGGATTTGGAGACAAGCACCTGTGGGTTTCAGCTTTCGTTATGAGTCATTGTTTGTCGATATCTCTCACACTGTCTCTCACACTGTCTCTCTGTCCCCTCCACTGTGCCAGGTACAGATGGTGAGGACATTCTTGGGGAGCTGGAGTTTGATAAGGTGCCGTATTCCTCTCTCAGAAGAACTCTTGATCAGAGGAGAGCGCTTGTCATGCAGCTATTCCAGGACCACGGCTTCTTCCCCTCAGGTAACACACATACATACTGGGCTCCCTGGAAGTCCTCAGATGCTTTTCACATCTCGGTACTTCCCGTGTCAATTTTGTGCCGTGTGTCTTCTGCAGCCCAGGCCACAGCTGCGTTCCAGGCACGGTACGCTGACATCTTCCCCACCAAGGTGTGTCTGCAGCTGAAGATCCGCGAGGTCCGCCAGAAGATCATGCAGACGGCCGCTCCTTCCGAAAGCGCCGGGACCTCGGACTCCTCCCCTTTACCTGGACCTTCGGGGCCCGTGGCCAGTGAGGGAGGAGGCGGGTCTGAGTCTGTGGAGAAGGAGGCGGAGCGAGAGGAGGAGCAGACCAGCTCCGAGGAGACCAGGAACGCAGGCGATTCGCTGGACTCCACCAGATGAGTTTGATGGACAAGCTGAATGGAACAACCAGTGACCTGATCGCTCCCCCAACATCTCTATCAGACACTGCTGCTCTTCTCAGAGAGAGAGATTGAATGTGGAATGGATGTTAAGAGGGGGACCCAAGAAGAGGGTTTTTTTAAAAACTGAATTCCACAGTATTTTGTGTTGTTTAAAAAACAAACAAAAAGACATTTTAATTGCAAAAGGACCGAAAATAGGTCACATTTACACACATGCGTGCACCCCCCCCCCAATGTTCATTGTCTTAAATATCCACACTTGAACTTAAAGCATTATTTTAATGATGAGGCTTCCTTTGGACTCAGAATTGAGGACTGTGGAATTGTCCTGTTAGACCGTAAAAGCAGCTCTGCTGCCGTATGAAGGCAGGACTTACGAGGGCATTCGATTCCGTTGTGGGATTGATTTTTTTTTATTTTATTTTAGGGGGTATTATGTGACATATGGAAATATAAGGTGGGCACAGGTAGGTTCTCATAGGCCAGGTTTACTGCCAGTCATTGTGAGGCCGGCCTCCATTGGCTAGGCTTTAGAGACGATGAAGACTTAATGGACTCTTATATATTTTGATATTTGCTTCCCCTTCTCCCTTTCTGTGGTGTTTTTGTTTTTGAAGACTTTTAATGGAAAGCATTTTATTTTGGCACTGAAAAGCCTCAACGCGACTAGCTTAGCACAGCCATTCACAAGCCCTTTCTTATGATTGGCTGTAGGACATGCCAGTCATGGCTGGAATCATTCCTAAGCTGCAGATTGGCCAGCCATGAAGGAAGATGTTATTAGAAAGGGAGTCAGTGGACACATTATGGCCACTGATTGGTCAAGGGTTTCCTTCTTCCCCTATATATGGAGAAACATATTTAATTTTTTCTTCTTTCCTTGGCATTTTTACTCGAGTTAATGTGAGATTGTGAAGCAAAAAGTAGAGTATGTTGGAATATATTCTTAAGAATTTATTATGACATTTAATAACTTTCCAAAAAAAGAGAAACAAAACTTGATTTTTAAATCAACTCGTAAACCTACAGGTCATTATGTTATTGAATTTCACATTACTGTTCTTATATTGTTCTTGTGACTCTAAATGGGTGTAACCTACATACTGTACTTTTTTGACTTGCTTTTTGAGGACCGAGACGCTAGATCCTCCACTCTCGCTCTTCCTTCAGTAGGCACTTCCACTGTGGCTGTTACCTTCCTTCTTCTACCCTTACCTATAGAACCACAGAGAAGTGTCACTTTTTTTTTTAAGAAAGTAGAAATATTACCCGCTCACGCCTTGTCCAGCAACTCCCGAGGCTTCAGTTGTAGTTTTAACTTCTTCATTAACATTCCTCCCTGATCCTTCATTCCGCTCTTCCTCCTTCTGAAGCTTTATTGGTCTTTCTACACGTCAATCACTTTAGGTTGAGCGGGAAGAGAGAGCAGGAGGAGGCGGGGCAGGCGGGGTGACTTACCCTGCGAAACTTGTCGGTGTTTGTACATAGTTCCTGTGGAGTCTCACGGCTCCATATCGTATTAAGGAGTAAAAAAAAAAAAAGCATTATTAAAAGTTAAACAATGCCATTAAAGGAACTGAAATTGTAAAACAAAGGAAAAATAAATGAGTATGGATATTAACTTTTTTTTTCTTTTGCTAATTATGTGAAAGGATTTATACAAATAAGCTCTACATTTGTATTATTTCTCTCAGTATCAGAATAAATAGATGTTCACATAAACAGCGACACCCTTCTTTGTGCATAAACCAGTCAGACTGGTGTATGATAAAATAATCTTGTCTTTCCCCTCCCAAGGAGTGAGACACCGAACAGTGAGTGGGAAGATGGAGCTTTATTATATACACACACCTACACCCACACACACTTTTGCAATCTTGTGTTAACATGCCTGAGAAATGTCAGTAAAAACACTCATGGAAGCAAACAGTTCATTTTTATTTACATCTTTGACATGAGACATCGCATTGTAATTTTTGTACATTTTTTTTTTTTTAAACTATATAAAAAAAAAGGAACGTTTATTTTTTCAACACTGCTACAAACCAGAAGCAAGTTTGTATTACAAGGTCACATCACTAGTGCCCCTTGGCCAGCTTTATGATGAATGAACGCGGCACTCCGGCCGAGCTGGGCGTTTACGTCTGTTCACCCAGTCTCGCTCGCCCTGGGTGGCGTGCTTCAGGCCCGCAGAATAAGAGCTGTCAGAAGGGGCTGTTCTGAGGAGTGAATCGTCCCGAAATAGAGCATAGAAAGTGGAACGTATCTCTCTCTCTGGGTTCACCGTGCGATCATGTCCCGCCTTCTGCTGCTGCAGTGGAGTTTGCATCCGTAACGCAGTAATTCCCAACTGCTCTCCTGCCAGGCTTGGCCGTCTTCCGTCCCGGAGCATCAGGGTCGCCGTGGCGAGCTGCGTCCAGTTGCGGACCCAGAGGGACGAGCCATAGAACGGGCGCCCAAGTTTGAGTCCGGAGATCTACTGCCCTGCAGAATTTGGTTCCAGTTCTAATCTAGCAGACGGGTCGTGCGCTGAATGACCGGGTCGGGTGCCTTAGAACAGGGATGAGAGATCGACCAGGGCAGTCCTCCCGCCACGTCCCTCATCTCACTGCGGTCTGCAGACCACCCTGGTCCCAGCTCAGTGCTACTTGCTGTCATGTGCCCATTACACCCCCCCCCACCAGTCTCCCTTTTGTCGAACTAATCCATGGCTTCGTCTTCCAGCCTCCCACGTCCCACAGGTCAGCCCCGGGACATGGACGGCTGCTTGTGTTCTTTCTCTCGCTTACATCAGCTGGAGGCTGTCTATCGTAATGGCCTCCATGTTGACACCACTCTCCAGCGCCGTGTGGTACAGTTCTATGGCCTCGGCCAGGTCTCCGCTCGTCTCGATGATGGCTATCGTCTCCCCAAACTCGTTGCACATGATGGTGGGAGTGCCCTGAGTCTGAAGGGTGAAGACAAGACAGGAGAGGTTGGAGAACAAGAGGTTAAAAAGGGCGTTGCCACTTTGTCTAACAGACACGTACCTGCTCCAGACTGGAGGTCTGGATTTGGATGAGTTGCGGTTGTCCCAGCTGGGCGCCCTGCTGACAAAGAGCCGGTACCGCAGATGTGAGGTTGACCTCGGCTGCATTTACCACGGCGACCGTCGCCATGCTGGCATCCACAGCGGCCTCCACGGGAACGTCCCTGCTCGGTTCGCTGTGCTCCGTTGGCGGCTGAGCGCGCATGTGGGTCTTGCGGTGGTTTCTCAGGTTGGACACAGTCTTGAAGGCTTTGCCGCACTCAGCGCAGGCGTGCGGCCTCTCGCCTGTGTGCGTGCGCCGGTGCTCGGCCAGGTGCATGCTTTGCACAAAGCCCTTGCTGCAGAACTCGCAGCGGAACGGGCGCTCACCCGAGTGTGTGCGCAGGTGCTCGCGCAAGTGCGTGTTCTGCCGGAAGCGCTTGCCGCACACGGAGCAGGGATACGGCCGCTCGCCTGTGTGTACCCGCTGGTGCAGCGTGACGCTGGACGCCGACACAAACAGCTTTCCGCACACGGGGCAGGGGTGAGACTTTCCGGGGGCGGAGCCAGAGGCGGAGCCGCGAGGCCGCCCAGGTCCAAGCCCGTGGCTCAGCTGGTGCAAGCGCAGGTTGGCGGCGGAGTTCAGGCGCTTTCCACAGATGGTGCAGTCCAAGTTCGGCTTTGGGGGAGGGGCCGCCTGCTGCCCGCCGCCTTCAGTGGCCGCCTGCTGACCTTTGACCCCCGAGTCTTGCTCGCCATCGGCGTAAGACTGCATCAAAGCAGCGTGCTCCTCCAGGCAGTGCATGTCCCTTTGGCGCTTGCGAAGGAAGCCTTCTGGGCAGTGCGGGCACGGGTAAGGCGCCGGTGCCCCTGGATGGTGGAGGAACCGGTGCGCTACGAGCTTAGCCGGCCGGACGAACGTGGCCGAGCAGTCTGTGCAGGCAGAGGGCGTGGGGTCGCCGTGGAGCAGGCGGTGCTGCCGCAGGTTGGAGGACTGACTGAAAGCCCGGTGGCACACGTCACAGCGGTACGGCCTCACGCCCGTGTGCGTGAGGCCGTGACGCGTGAGGTTGGCGAGTGATGAGAAGGTCTTGCCGCACACGCTGCACTGAAACGGCCGCTCGCCCGTGTGCGTGCGCAGGTGGTTCCGGAGGTGGATCTGCTTCTTGAACGGCTTCCCGCAGACGGTGCACTTGAAGCGGCGCTCGGCCGAGTGAGCAGAGCGCCGGTGGCTCAGCAGGCGGATCTGCGAGGAGAACACTTTACTGCAGGTGGAGCATGGGAACGCCTGACCGCCTTCACACGCGGGACCACACGGCTTCCTGCCTCCCTTCTCCGAGGACTCGGAGCTGCCAGAGTTCGGAGGGTTAAGCCCGTCCGGGATCGCTGGCGAGTCCCGAGCCCCTTCCGCGGCGGGTTCCTCGGAATCCACCCCGTTTTCGACGGCTCTGGCAGCCTGAGAGGCGGAGGCTGAGGTCTCCAGCACAGGCTCGCCGGAAGCTTGTTCAGCACTCTCAGGAAGCAGGACAGCTGCACGTTTCTGTTTCCTCCACACGGCCTCTCGTTCCCTTGCCCTCTGCATGATGGATAGAGACAAGCGCTGGGTCAGTGGAACCTACACAAGAAAACACACACACACACACAGAATGCCTCAATTTACGTGCGAAACTAACTTTTTATTTTTATACAAACCCTAAATAGCTACTAATCCTTGTTGTAGTTCCCGTTTACCCCACTGTACTGAGCATTTACCGTGGCAGCAGGGTTGACCGGCTCACGGTTTGTATGCGTGCGGCGGTGGTACAGGAACTTGGTCATGTTGGTGAAGGTTTTGGCACAGAAAGGGCACCTGTGAAGAGGCTCCGACGTATGGGACTTCCTGTCACGGGAGACGGAAGGGAGATGGTTATCGCCAGGTACTGCTGAGGTTCTTCACAGCGAGCGGTTACCCACCCCAGGTTCCTACCTGTGTATGATGAGGGTCATTTCGGTAGTGAAGCTGTGTCCGCAGTCCACGCACAGGAAGCGCGCCTCCCCCGAGTGCGTGCGCATGTGGGTGTGCAGCGAGCCCACCTTCTTGAACACCTTGTCGCACTCCGGACACTCGTGCGTCCCCTGCTCGTGCACCCTCAGGTGCGCCGCCAACCGGTTGGCGGTGGTGAACGTTCTCTTGCAGTCCTCGCACTGCAAGGCGGCGGCCGAGTTGGCGGCGGAGCGAGCGCCGTACGGGCGCCTGCCGCCTGCACCTTTCCCCTGCCCAGCCTTCCCCCCCTCCTCCCGGGCGTCGTCCCGCCTTCCGTCGTCTTCCCGTCCACCGGCGGCGGCGTCTTCGTACCCCAGCATGACGCCGGCGCCCCCACTCTCCTTCTCCTGCGCCAGGAAGTGCTCCCCCTGGTGGTGAAGGAAGTCCTCGGGCGTGCTGAACAGCAGGTTGCACTCCGAGCACTCGTACGGGTGAATGATCAGGACCTCCTCCTCCGCATGCTTTGCCAGGTCCACTTGCTCCACAGGGGGGAGGAGGCTGAGTGCGGTCATGCCGTTCTCCAACCTGATTGGCTCGGAGGGCAGAAGAGGAGGGAGGAGTTTAGCCTTGCGGAGGGTCGTCGAGGCGGAGCCATCGGCAATGGCCTGGGCAGAGCAGAACTGGAGGCGGAGCATTGCAGAGGTGGAGCCGGGTATGGATGAGCTGGCTGAGAGAACGGCAGCTCTGGGCGGAGCTGCAGGCTTGGGCGGAGCTTGCTGCTCTCGGAGAGCCTGGTGAATGAAGAAAGCAAAAAAAATAAAAGGACCACCACCCCCCCGAGGCACATCAGCCACCCATCAACAAGCATGCAGACAAACCTTCGGGTACGCACCTGGGCTAATGTCAGGATCTGCCCTGCCCTCTGTTCGTCCAGGACCAGATTCTGAACGTTGACCACGGGAGCGACGGTGCCATCCGGTTGCAGCACGTAATCCTGACATGATGACACAAAAACAACAGAACGTTTTATACTGCGAATAAGGATGCCCGCTGGTGCTACGTGACGTACACAACGTGCCATAACTGTCACACATCTGCTGCATCAGTCAAGCATTCTTAGCTCGCAGCCCCCCAGCGCGAGCGGCTACAATCCCGCCACGTCCATAATGCCTCAAACGTTCCCAGCGATTGTGCTTTGCCACTCACCGTGTCGGCCATGCTGCTGTGGGTGCTGATGCGCTCGTGCGTTTGCCGGTGCGCCAGCCACTGTTCGGGCGTGTCGAACAGGGCCAGGCACTCCAGGCACTGGTAGTGGATCGGCACAGCAGCCACGTTTCCGCCCGGTTCCGCCACCTCACACAGTTCTGCCGAGGAACCAGAATCAGGATCGCTGCTTGGGCCAATGCACGACAGCGCACTGACAATACTGACAGCTACGTTTAATAACCAAAGCCCAGAGTACAAACTGAACACCACAACTTACAGTATGGACATAAGCAACACTGGGGATCAGCATACGAGATGCAGGGTTAAGGAAGGCATTTTCTGGTACACACACACACACACCCTCCTGTTAAGTTGCGGTTGTGTGTACATGGCAGGTCGGTACCGCAGGCTGGGAGTTTTCAGCAGTGAAAACCCCCGGTTTGTCCAGCTCAACTGTGGCGTTTTCAGGAGAGGCTGCTCGTTCAGCGGTAGGGCTGTCGCCGTGTAGGAGCGAGCGGCTACCTCGCCGTCAACTTTTTTGAAGATACCGATTACAACACATTTCCGTTCATTATTGTCTACTTTTGTGCGTCTACGCTACTATCTACGTTAGTTTTTGTTTCATGGTCCACATCTCATCTTCAGGGATGGAGACTGCATGGAAATCTCTTTGACCGAGTAATCCACCACATGAACCCATCGCCAACGCCTCTCCCGCCGCTGCATGCGTGTTCGCTATTTTATCAGACATGACGCCAATTTAACACAGACCGATTCTGCTCCGCTGACCTTAACTGTTTTTGGCTTCAAGTTCACCGAGTGCACACGGCTGTGCCAAATAATGTTTCTTTTTATCCAGTGTGTGTGCACATTTTCCTCTCATGGTAACCCTTGTTTGTTTTAACAATGTGATAAGTTTGCTTACGTTGTCAGTGTTAATGATAAAAGTTCTTAAGTATCTGAAACACATAACTCATTTTTCCATAAGCTGCCAATGCCTCGACCCCCTGCCTTAAACAGTGACCTACACACCTCAAAAAAACACTATACGTAAAGCTGGATGTTTACAGGCATGTTCCTCTCAAGTCCATGCAAACCAAATCCAACACCATGATCTTCTCAGACCACGTAATCATATCTGTAAGCACTGGGAACGTAACTGCTCCCAGTGCGCACTGGTTTGGGCTTTGAGTGCCTTGAAATAAACGATGTCGAGCGTAGAGGCTCTGCAGATATCCCGCTGACCCGATTCTCTGCTCTAGACTGGCGAAGCTTGGCAAAGGGACCGAAAACCGAGGCTGACGACTCTCAGCACGCTTGGGAACATGCTGAACGTAGCCGATGGACTGTGCTACGGAACCTTAAGGGCACAGTTCTAGAAAACGCCAACCGAATGCTACCACCACATGTCTAACTCACTTCAATAAAAATTTAGGACCAATTCTCTCCAAAAGCCAACCCACATATTCAATTATTCAATTCACACAGTAGGGACAACAATGAACAATAAGGAACCTCCACGAGCCAAAATATGAAAAGCCAGCATTTGAGTATTTCCACTCACTCTATCCCACACCTCTCACACACACACACACACACACACCGTGTTCTACATCCAGCCCCGTCTCCCGCATGTGCAGCTCTTGATGAAGCAGCAGTTCCTCTGAATTCCTGAGGAGGGAGCCGCACTCCAGACACTGGTACTGGCTCTCCCCGGACTCTTCGTGGCTGGAAAGGGCCTCCACGTCCTCCCCCTCTGCGCCGGTGTGTATCTGCTGGTGTATCAGCACCTCCTCCAGCGTGCCGAAGAGCTGCTGACACTCGCTGCACATGTACTGGTGTTCCACATACTCCTCCTGCTGGTCACTCATGGTCACTGCAGTCCGGGGAAATTTGGATGCGTGTTTGTGACAACGTCCTTTTGTCTACACTTCTGATGACGGACAGACGTGCTGTAATTACTTAAACATGGGATTGTAATCCTGGGACAGTATTTAGTAAGTGAAACTTCTAGTTTATGTGCGTCATTTTTGGAGTTCGAGCAAGATCATGTCTGAGATTCTTCATAATCACTGGGCAACCTGAAACAAGCAAATGCACATTACCAGTATTATACAGACGGTCAAAATGTGTGTGCAACACAGCTAAAAATAATAATAATAATAATAATAATAATAATAATAATAATAATTAGAAAACACTATCTACATGGTTTTTATTTTTTAATGTCTGGTTCTTTTTTCTTTAGGCATTTTAAAACACCTGTTCTGATCCACATTCATTACTGAATGATCCTGTCAGTCAGTCAGTCTGCAACACTTATCGATTGCAATGGCACTGTTTGGAGGAGTCACAAACAGCCGTTAAGGGTCACATGGATGTATTGTTTTCCCCGTAGCGTCTTAGCACATTTCTTAAGTTATATAGCTAGCTTAGCTGTGTAGGTGCGCACGTCTCCCACACCAAAAACAAACGTTTTGCACGGCTGCGACAAAAAAAAAAAAAAATAAAATAAAAAAATCCGTTTGTGTCCGTGACGGCGTGAACCTGACGACTATTCACGCATATGCGCGAAAAATGACGGCGAGAAAGTGGGCACGGTTTGGCCACAAACTCGGCTTATCCTAATACCTGCTCTGCAACATGCATGCGTCTGCCTCGTGGCGAGCGATTGGCGGCGCTCTCCGCATTCGCCAGCCCTTGCGGAGCGCACCGCGGTGTCCTGACTCGCCTAAGCCGGAGTGCGGCGGTCGTCAGGCGGCGCTCTTCACTTTTCTCCCCAGGTCTACCCTGTACGAGCGAGGGCCTTCTTTCCCCTCCGACGTCCAAATCTTACCTCGTCAGACAATCCCCTCATGCGGCGGTCTCAAGCCTCTGCGGGAGCGTCGGAACTTCCGCGACGAATTTTCTCTCGACGCAAGAACAGAAGAAATATGTACATAGTTGACGAAGTGTCGTGAAAATTAGCCCGATATTTAAACGCCGAGGCTGACGGATTGTATCGTTTCTCTGGCTGCCGCGTCTTCGCAGTGTGCATAATGTACCGCCCCCTCGAACCACGTAAGGCTCGTCAAAGGTTGTGATTGGACCCATATGTTGTCAGTCAAAAACTTGTTTTTTTACGGTTAAATGAAGCACTAGCTTTTGGGAATCTGTCGTTTTATTGAGGCACAATCAACTATGATTAAATGTTATATAGAAAGCTGAAGAGGTGTTATACGCGTCTATTTTATCACGATAGCAAGACAAGCAGAGCCCAGTGTTGGAAATCATTTCCTTTCAAGAAGCTTAAACTTTCGTGAAGACCTTAGTACAATCGAAATTGCGTAAAACAGCTAAAACCGAATCGCTTTACACTATTTATACCACATGTTGGACAGACTGTGGATAGGGTCCTAATGTAACGCCTATATGTGGATATTTGGTTAAACTGTTTACCGCACCAAGGACAAGGATGTTTTGATGAACAGTGTCAGACACAGAAGAAACTGTAATATACTTTGTACGTTGTACTAGAATAAAATATGTAAAATTGTTGCCTATGCAAGAAACAATTTTGTCGGAGTTATTTACAGAAAAAATACAGTGTTTTAATCGTTCGTCTTCTCGTATGTGTTTAATATCTTAAATTGTGTAGTCTGGTCAGGCCAGATCTGAACTCCATTACCCATAATGCATTCGGCACGTTGCCATACGTCAGGTCCAACTGCACAACCAGACTGGGGAAGAAAGAGAAGACGTAGCTGCAACCCCACCGATATACCATTCAGGCGGTCTTTATTTTTATAACGGTTATCGCATTTTAAATCAACATATCCATTAAGCGCCTGGCCCTAGTTTGTCGGCACACTTTCCCCCCTGCCCCTGCATACTCTCAGCAAAGAAAATGAGCGGCAGCGGGCGGCCCAGGACCAGCTCGTTTGCCGAGCCACCGGGAGCTCCGGGAGCCGCTGCAGCTACCGCCGGATCGGCGGCTGCGGGTGGGAGCACTTCAGGAAAGTCTGGGGCTGCACAGGCCTCCGGCGGCAGTTCGTCTGGCTTTGGAAACTTGAAGCTCGGCAGTAAGTACATAACTGCACCAGTCCCGGTAAGCGTGATTCCAGCGCATCCACAAAACGAGGAGACCTGTATGTATCATTTACTTTATGAACGTGAATCGGTTGGTTGATTAACTTGGCGTTAACCTACTTTACGTTGCTAGCTAGCGTGCTAGGCTAATGATGGGCAGGTTACATGGCTAGCTAGCGTTAGCTTTCCTAGCCTTGTTTTTGTTAACCAGCATAGGGGATCAAGGGCTCTGATCATGTGCCTCGACCAACTCATAGCATAGCCAGTAGTGTAAGATGCAGAACAGGTGAAATAGACCATTCCTGCCCCCAATCCCGAAGATGACGGTCAGGTTTGTTCTTGTTGGCATCGCTGACTTCCAGCTATCTCACTGGAACAAAGCTCAGATGTGCTAGCTGAGTTAGCTAGCTTAGCTTGTCTGCAGACATCACCCTGGAGCGACATCCTCCTCGTTTATCTCGGCACTTCGAAGTTATTCGTCTAATATCCTGCCTTTAACACAATTTCGTGCACGTTTGCAGGTTATGCTCGCAGACGATATTGTGTGGAGGAGCGTCCTGTCTTGACAGGGTCTCTCGCATCGCTGTTTCATTAGCTTGCAAGTCGAGACAAGTAGCGTTGGCTATGGCGGAAATGGTAGAAATCTGTGTAAAGTTTACGCGAAGCTTTTTAACGTTTAGGTTTTTTGATGGTCTCAGCTTTAATGTGAAGTGGTAAATTATTCTTTTGCGGTGGCAGAAATTAAGTGACAGCTATTCCTGTATTGCTGTAAATGACTAAAGTGTGATCTGTTCTCCGCAACGTCTGTGCGCACATATAACACCCCCCATGGACGAAGCTGGTGTCAGTTTGGTCATGACTAGAAACTGAGACTAGGTAACATCTATAGTTACAATGGGCAGTGTTCAGGTGTTCATTATTTCCTGTTCAGTGTGTGTGCAAGCAAGACAGTCAGCGACAATATTTGGATCAGGTTCAGCTGAATTGAATGTAGAGTGATTGTGATCATGTAAGATTCACACATTAAGCTCTGAGACCGAGTCGCCTCCTTTGTGGAGGGCGTCAAAAGCAGAAATAAAACTTCAGTCCCAGATGGTAGAGATGTACCCGGTCTTCTGCACTTTAGTTACAGTATTCAGCTTTTCACATTTTCAGGTTCATCTATCACGTAACGACTGTGACTGCCATTTCTGTGATTAATCAGTGTCTTCTTGATGCCAGTGCATGTATCTCTAAATGCAAAAGCAGGACTGTAGCACCCAAACTTGATTTAAAAATACTGTTTGATCTGTGATTCGGGTCCTGGAGGTCCTGTGCCATCATCTTTCATTTAAAACCTTTTATTTTTCTGTGAACGTTACAGATGGATTCAGTGGATCTGTTTTCTGTGAAAATCACATTTTGTGTGTGGCATCCAAATTTTGGGCACACGCGTACCATTTCTGTTGTAGGTGTAAATAAGTGAGAAGATTGCCTTCTCATTCGTCTGAGCTCCCACATTTACGCGTTCCCAGAGGTTCCACCCAGCAGAAGGCCAAGATTCAATTCCCATCCGAGCCATGTGGCGGGATGTCCCCGAGGATGTAACTGGCCGTGTTCGTGCAGGGAGGGAGGGATGCCAAGGGTTCTTTCTTCCCTGTTGTTATGCAACGCACTGGCGTCCAAGGCAACATCAGGACAGAATGGAGCGATTAGTGCAGTCCTCTGGCCTGCTGAGGTGCATGACAGTACTGCGGTCACTCAGTGCACTGCACAGCTTCCTAATCCCCCAAAACAACGTAGCTGGACCTTCACCTTGTCATGTCTAGGGGAATTACTGGAATCCTTTAAATACTTGTTCACTTTTCTATGCCTATTTGTCGGGGGAGGGAGGTTGTCATGGCGTTCAGTGCTCAGAACCACCTGGGAAATTGGTGTTTGCTGAACTCTGGATGAATCACGATGTTCTCTCCAGTCTGTGGGTGAGAGGAAGGCTCACCGCCTCCAGGACATTCCTGCCTGTAGGCATTCATTGTATTCGTAAGGCACGTCAAATGTAGAAGTGCTGATCTGAGATCAGATTGCTCCCTGTTTACACTGCTCACGGGGTGCAGAGAAGCTGACCCAGAAACCAGCCCGCTGATTTCAGGCGCCTTGTGACTAGGCCTGGTCTGTCCCCGCCTCTGTTCAAATACACCAAAAGGCGTGTTCTCGCAGATTCAGCAATAAGTCGTGTTCCTTGCTCAGAGCTGCTGGGAAGCAGAAGATATCTACACACAGGTGTTGGGTTACCAGTGCTCACTGGAATGCATTAAGGACTTGCTCAAGGCGGCTGCCAGAGAGAGGCACATGGTGCTTTGAGACTTCGGCTGCGTCGTCATGGCAGCCGGGCTGCTGCTGCACTTTGACTTCCACGTCCTGCGGCTGAACTGTTTGAGCACAAGTCAACTTTAGTCAGGCGTCGAAGTTGCAAAGGTTTGAGTTTAACAGCAGTGTAACCATTCCATAGCAATCCTAATGTACCCATTTTACTGCAGTGAAAGTGTTCGCTTCCTGTTTAACAGCTTTTAAAAAGATCCTGTACTTCAGTTTTTCTTACAGGAGCATTTTATTGTGAAAGTCCAGTTTAGTGTAACTCTAATTAGAGCACCCCTGAAACCACAGTGCTACGAGGGGTCACAGGCAATTTTTATAATACCTGTCCATATTTGCTATATCTGCCTATCTATATCTGCAAGTTCTATTTTTGTTGTATGTCACACAAGTAAAAGGCAGCTGAAACAGTGTAATCTTTGTAGGTATAGCAACTAACTGCTTTGTCATAAACAATCCCCAGCCTCCCGAAGTCTCTGAGACATGCTCTTGACCTGTTTTATAGTGGTGTAGTTTCTGTCCACAAAGGCTCTTGTCTTGCTACGACAGCTCCCCAAACCATCCCCGGAGTCAGCGTCTCAGAGCATGCTCGCCAAAAAAGTGTCCTGTCCTCTCTGGTCTCGAACCTTTTTTTGTGTGTGTGTGTGTGTGTGTGTCTCTCTCTCTCTCTCTCTCTGTATGCCTCAGGGGACAGCGGGAAGGTGACCACAGTGGTCGCTACGCCCGGCCAGGGCCCTGACCGCCCACAGGAAGTGTCCTACACGGACATCAAGGTGATCGGCAACGGGTCCTTTGGCGTGGTGTACCAGGCCCGGCTCATCGACAGCCAGGAGATGGTGGCCATCAAGAAGGTGCTACAGGACAAGAGGTTCAAGGTACCTTCATGGTTGAAAAAGTCCAGGTGGCGGGTTTCCGTTCAGATCCTGGACGGGTCCCCAGCACTTTAGTGTCATGGTGTCGAGGCTTTCGGTTCTGACTGTAGCTTTAAGCAGGCCTGATCATGTACTCGTCTGCTTCAGAGCAGTGGAAATGATTATAGGTGTGATGACGCAGTGTCAGTAATGATCTTCTCAGCTCTGTTCAGTGGGTAATTCTATACAATTTAAATAGCATTTTCAAACTCATGTGAGGTGAAACTAATGATTCACATTAAAAAAGACCACTGAAAGGTGCTGCTGATGACAGTGTAGTTTAGCGCCAGTGTCAGCGACTCTGGTATTGGTGCAGTTCCACTTTTAAATGAACTGTGGTGGCGATAACCAAAGAGTTTGAAGAATGCTCTTTCAGTAAAAAAAAAATGTAATTCTCTCTTCTTTTAATTTGGTTGTGACCTATACTGGGATAGAACGGATATTAGGTTGTATTTTTCCACATCGTCATACCAGAGTTCCAAGTTGCACAACCAGACCTCACAATTAAACGGTTTTATTATAACCTCCTTTTAGTAAGGAAAAAGGTTAAATGCATTTTCTTAAAACGGTGTCCGTGACTTATTACTAGCTGTGAGTTTCATTTGTAGTTGTGTGGTTTTAAATTTGCTGCTCATCACGTGTTCCTTCTAACACCCGCCTCGTGTATGTCAGTATGGGAGCGCTGGTGTTCACCCAGCCCATCTTCAGTGCGTGTGCTGTCAGTCCCAGTGTGACACGGTCTCCTCCTCTTCCTCTTTGATGTTCCTGCAGAACCGAGAACTCCAGATCATGCGTAAGCTGGACCACTGCAACATCGTTAGGCTACGTTACTTCTTCTACTCCAGCGGAGAGAAGGTATGACGGACCTGCCATTGTCACGCTCAGTCACCCCACCCCCCCGTGAAGTCGGCTACAGAAATTGCTGTGAATTAAGTTTGATTGTGAAAGCCGATTGAGTGTCAGTGGGCAGTAGATCGCTATTCATTGTCACGTTGTGATGCGGGGTATGTCGGACAACTCTTAAGGTTTTCGTGCGCAGGCAGAAGTTGACTGCGACCATCATGTCTCTAGGACACTCACGCTGGTTGGTCCTGATGCTCGTCTGGCACTCTCGATGGGCTGTTTGGACTGCATTTGTAGGCCAGAACAGAAACGTGTGTGAGAACGGAGCACATCTGCTCCGTTATTACTGCAGCCTTGTGCTGTGACGCGTTAAAAGAGCCAGAGCTGTGACCACTGTCAACAAGCCAGGCTTGATGGAACTGGGATTTGATTTACTCATTTATTTGATGTTATGTCCTTCAACATTTGACCTTTCTCTCTCTCTCTGTCTCTCTGTCTGTCTAACTTCAGAAAGATGAAGTGTATCTGAATCTGGTTCTGGATTATGTACCAGAGACTGTGTACAGGGTGGCACGCCACTTCAACAAGGCCAAGACCACCATTCCTATCATTTACGTCAAAGTGAGTGCGCCACTGTTTCTGAGGGACTCCACTCCTCTGGGCTGAATGCGTCCGCTTGGTAGAGCCAGAACGCTCATGGGAATATCTCTCTCTCGCTCTCTCTCTCTCTCTCGCTCTCTCTCAGGTGTATATGTATCAGTTATTCCGCAGTCTGGCCTATATTCATTCCCAAGGTGTCTGCCACAGAGACATCAAACCACAAAACCTCCTGGTGGACCCAGACACAGCCGTTCTTAAGCTGTGTGATTTCGGCAGGTGTGTGTTTGTATTTGCTTTCAAAGGTAGAAACGCTACCTACAGGCTGCAGCGTGCTTCAGTGTTTGTGAGGACTCGAATGCTTGTGGAGTTGTTGTGTTTGTTTTGTTTTTTATTCTTTGAGTGGGGTTTTTTTGGCCCGGTTCCCACGTGTGTCACTCGTGTTTTCATCTTTCTGTCGTCTCCTCGCAGCGCGAAGCAGTTAGTTCGCGGTGAGCCAAATGTTTCCTACATCTGTTCACGGTATTACCGTGCCCCAGAGCTCATCTTTGGAGCCACAGACTACACCTCCAACATCGATATCTGGTCAGCCGGCTGCGTATTGGCTGAGCTGTTGCTGGGGCAACCCATTTTCCCCGGCGACAGCGGGGTCGACCAGCTAGTTGAAATCATAAAGGTGAGACCTGCATGTGTGCATCCCGTGCACAGGGACAAACAGAATGTGAGCTCATGCGTCGGCTGACTTGGTTTTTGGATGCCTTTCTGTCCTCTGTGTGTGTGAGAGCGCTCCTCTCGCCCTGACCCAGTTGTTCCCTTTCCTGCAGGTTTTGGGGACGCCTACGAGAGAACAGATCCGAGAAATGAATCCCAACTACACAGAGTTCAAGTTCCCACAGATCAAAGCGCATCCCTGGACTAAGGTGCCAACCTCACACAACAGCCATGCTTAACCCCTCTCAGTCAGTGGAGGAAGCCTCACGTCAGCCGTGTTGTCCTCAACAGGGCCATACAGCAGTAGGAACTGGTTGTGAAGGGTTTTTGTGGGTGGGGGACAACGAAAAAAAAGATCCGGGTGCTTTCCCAGCCTCTGCTGGGTAACGTTGATGGCGATGACCTTGGCCGCCCTAGTCTGAGTGCAACCCTGCAGGTGGCACAGTGCCGAACACAGTCTGCACACAGGAGATGCACGGGCATCCAAGTGCCCAGCTTCTCCCAGAGCAGCAGGGGCTAAATTGTGAATGGCTCTAAGCTCCATCCCTCCCTCACTAGACGGTAGACGCCACCAGCGTGAAATCCAATGGCTGTTGACCTTGTGCACGTTAGTCATCATCCTTTTGTGTGTGTGTGTGTGTGTGTGTGTGTGTGCGCGTTGGTAAGCAGGTGTTCAAGCCTCGGACGCCCCCGGAGGCCATCTCGCTCTGCTCTCGCCTGCTGGAATACACACCCGTGACACGCCTCTCACCGCTCCAGGCCTGCGCCCACACCTTCTTCGATGAGCTGCGCCAGCCGACCGCCCGCCTGCCCAGCGGCCGTGAACTGCCCCAGCTGTTCAACTTCAGCCCCGTGGGTCAGTAGGGGGGGGTTGTGCTGAGGTTGTCGTGGGTGTGAAGGCATGGAGGTTTAACGGATCTTCTTCCTGCCCACAGAGCTGTCTATCCAGCCACAGCTGAACTCTGTCCTCGTTCCTCCGCACGCACGCTCGCAGAGCACGTCTGCCTCGCACGGTACAGAAGGCGCTCTCGCCTGTGTGTGCGCGTCTGTTCGTCCGTCTGTCTGCCATACATGCTGCATGTATTGATTGCTTATGACCGCAAGTATTAGTTGTGTGTGTGTGTGCACACGCGTCTAACGAATGCTCTCTGTGCCCACAGATGGCAGCGTGTCCGACAGCTCGGCCCAGTCCGGCTCGGCGCCGGGGGCCCTAAGCAACAGCACCTGAGCGTTTTCCTCCTGGGTTACTGTACCATCTCCAACCTCCTCCTCCTCCTTCTGCTCCTCCTGCTGTCTCTCCTTCTTGCCTTCTTGGAGCTCCAGCACCAGTCTCCGGTCTTTTCTTCCCTCACACACTTGTCCACAAACCAGCCCAGACCCTGGACATATGTCTCGTGCTGTCACCTGTCAAGTCTGTCCGTTTCAGCAGGACCCTGTTTTTATCTGTTTTTAGTTTAGTTTAGTTTTTTTTTTGTTGTTCTTTTGTTTGTGTGGTTTAAAGGCAAAGAATGGTTCTCTGAGGCATTGCTGACCCCTAGTGGCAGGAGGACTGAAGCACAGTTATCACCCTCGTGTTTCTAGAGGTCCATCCATTTTATTACATTTTAGACAAGATTACAACTACTGCATCCTGCACAAAATGCAGGTGTGTTGTTTTATTTTACTTTGCTCTTAAAATGTAATACATTTTAAAGGTTTTTTTTCCTTTTCTTTCTTAAATGAGACCATCTTTTCGAAGGGAGTGAGGCATGAAACTGCTTTTATGAAGCAGTGAGAGGTTTTTGTCTGTGTTCCCGGAATCGGCCGCTGTTTTTGCACTTTTGTCAGGAATGCGCAGAAAGAGTGTGTCGGGGTGCTGTTATGCTTTTTTTTTCGAAACAAACAAGCTAATCAAACCCTCCCCCACCCCCCACTTCCTCTCTATATCTGCCAATACTAAGAGAGCGTGCCCCTTAAAACTGGGATCACTCCAATCCCCAGCGGAAGAGCACATGTCTGGGATCAGCTGTTGTCTTCACACCACAGTGAACTGCCCCGATACGGACGGTGAGAGCTGATCAGGCCCTCAGGTGTTGAAGCCGATACCTGGTGTTCTCACTGCTTACTTCAGTTAGAGTTCACTCGAGAAAGGTCCTTCTCCTACACACACACACACACACCTCTCTGGGCATTCTTTTCTCTACTTGTCATGGCGAGCGTCTGGTCTTCATAAGTATGGAAATGTGCCCTCTGCCCATGCAACCCACATCTCCGATCCATGGGAGTCGGTCCCACCAAGATGGGGGCGTGCGTGCGTGCGTGGGTGTGTGTGTTTCAGTAGACTTAGAGAAAATGTAATGTTTAAATGGCTGCTGATCTGTGACGAATCTGATCTAAATCATTGTAAGTATCATAGAGTTCCAAAAGTGCACACACACACACACACACACACACACGCATGTCCATGCACAGATGTCCTTCCTCACCGGACTAAATTGCAAACCCATTGCAGGTGAAAGTTGCTCATGTATCTGGAGCCTTTTGTCCTTCCCACTTTCCGTCTTTCCCCTTCTCAGCCCTAGTATGTAAATACCATGTACCTTTTACTTTTTGTTACTTTTTTGTTATTATTGTTATTCTATTGTTCTTGTAACTTGATTTTTTTTTTTCTTCTAGTGGCGTAGCGCTGCTTCAAGTAGTGGCCAGCCTCTCTCTCTCTCTGCTGTACATAACATTTCAACACCCCCCCCCCCTGCCTAGAGGGGACAAAACTGAACAAAACTCTCTCTCTCTCCCTATCCCCTCCTGTTTACACCTCCCCTCTTGTCATAAATGTTATTTTGATTATTTTATTTATTATATTGACTTTTTTTTATCAGATGGCGGAAGAGACTTGTGTGTGTGATCTGTCATTAGAATAATATTCGTATCACAAACTCGATAATATAATGGAATGTGTTGGACAGTGTTGATCTGTTCTCCAGAACATTCTAGTAGTGTCACTTAAAACATCCTCTGGAGTGCGGGCACACACGTGCGTGCGCGCGCACACACACACACACACACACACACACACGGGAACTATTTAGCCCATCCAGGATTAAGCAGATGGGTTATGGGGGAGAGAGGGAGAGAGAAACTGTGTTTTTGTTTGTTGGTATAAATAATTAAACTCATTAATAAAGTGAGATGAAAGGTGTCTGCTTCTGATGAGCATTTCTGTAGAGGATTAAGTGCATCTTGCTGACAGTCAGTTGCTCAGTCTTTCTAAGGACTTTGATATAAGTGATACTCTACGATTTTAGTTGTGCATATAACCTCTTAGTATAAGGTGTTTGGCTATTACTTAAACCGAGTCCCATATTCAGAAAATTGTTTAAATACAACAGAAGCAAAGGATTTCCCTACTGCAGGTTGGATGCTGTGAGAAGATATGGGTAAGTGTACAGTGTCAAAGGACCCCTTTATCTGATAAGCCAAGTGGGTCAGGCCTGCAAAATAGAGCAGCAAACCCTCTTGGTTGTATCGGAAGCCTAAAACCTAAATCAATAGTTTGGCTGTGTGGGGATGCGTCTGGAGTCTTTGGCTTCAGTCCTTTGGCTAATTCACTGCGCAGTTTAGTGGTTTCCTTAAATGTACCAGTGCACCCTATTTATCAGGTAATTATCAAGCTTTTCTAGAGGCACATGAGGAATAGAGTTTGCAGATGTCCCACGGTTCACAGGGATCTTTAATTAGTTACACTGTCAGTGGGGGGGGAAAGCTTAGTGGCAGAGGCTAAAAAATTATCTCTGTGAGCAGGTTTATTACTTAGAAAAGTAGATTTGTGGGGTTTGGGAATTTGCATTAATGTGTTCTGCTTTGGCAGATTTTTATGCAGTACAGCGTGAGCCAGGAGATTTTAAGTAATGCTGCCTGTCAGTGTTCTTATATAATGTGGCCACAGGTAATATGTTTATAAATATATTTCATATACATTTAAAACTATGGATTCACGCAAGGTGGGATCTTTTCCATAAAGCGGGAAGGTGCTTGGTGCTGCCCTCCATCAGAGCTGGGTGGCGGAGTAAGCGCTAGCTGTGCGCTAGGCAAAGGTGAAATACACGGTCCCTCAAATTATCGCGAACTCATTTAATTGGACTCATAAATGCTGGATGAATTTCAGCTTGTGTTTTTAATGATTCCCCCCCCCCCCCCCCCGGTACTCAGCGCGTTGAGAATTATATAAGCTTGTTGTGATAACATTGCTCAGAGGGGAGAAATCTGTTTTTCTCCTGAAAAAAAGATAATTATTGGCACCAGTGAATTTAGCAAAAATAACTGCCGTTTCCCCTGAAATGGGATGAGACAGGGAACTGTGTAGCTGAAGACGGGGTAGTTTCATAGAGAGTTGACCTAATGTACTAAGGTTACTGTCAGTAACCCATGTTTGATTAAGTAATAAATATGTAAGATGTTAAGTACATTTGTAACAAAACAAGTGAGGCACAGATACCCTTGCTTTTGACACCAGGAGGGAACTATGTTTTCCCGCTGGGGTGTTAAATGGATCAAGATTCAGTATAAAACCTAATTAAAGGGAGAAATTTCTTTGGATGCTACTGGTCCCCCAGTCTGCTAAGAAGTATGTATAACTGCATAATAAACCCTAATGATTAAATAAGTGACTCATCGGTAATATGCAAGCAGATACCGACGTCAAAAAACAACTTCTGATTTTCATAATACAGTTAGGCCTATTCCAGATAGAATATTAGACCATGCAAGCAACATTTGCGTTATGAAAATTGGAAGGAAGCTTATCAAATTTAAAATTAAACACCAAAACCTTAATGTCTTCCATTTTTAAAAATATGCGATAAGGAATAAAATTCCATAAGGAGTTTGAGTTTATAAGAAATAATTTCAGTCAATTTATCTTGAATGGGTCATTGAGTAGAAGGAAATGTAGAAAACCTAACCCCCCGGGTTCATACGTATTCATTACAACTGACTTATTTTTCCAGATAAAGTCAAGAAGAGATTTGTCTTACAGTCTTACTAATCCGGTTATAGACATTTTAGGTTATAGACGCATATTTGTCTTGATATCGGCCTTAGGCCTTAGTTAACAAATGTCTACCCTTTAAAAATAAATTCCTCAAAAGCCAGACGTTTAGTGTTCGTATTCCCGTTGGCAGGATCGATGATTAAAGCACTTCTCCATGCTTGGTCCTTCCAGACAACACCACCCAGGTAAGGTCCATGTCACCTGTGCGTCGTCTGCCCTGCCACTTAATGAGCGACCACGACGCACAGCGTAAGTTAACTTCAGCAGCTAAACGGAATTCTATTGGTGGAAAGGAAGGGTACTCTAGACCAATCACGTCGATTTTTGTTGAAACGTTAGAAATAACATTTCTGGTACTAACAAGCGAGGCTGCATTCGGTGAGTTTTGAGCTTTCACAAATAAGTTTCGTGCAGTGATACACATGTATGTTAGTTTTCTGACGATAACTCGGCGTTTCGGAGTTTCAGCTGGGGGAGACGTTCGCCGTTTGCGGTTATGAGGAGCCGTTGCTACCACCGAAGAAGCGCGCGCCGCCCTTCTTCGGCGGTTCCTCGGCGCTCGCGTCGCTGTCGTCAGATGTTTTAGAGCGACTCGGCGCGTAGTGGCTGCGCTTCACACGGATAATGGGTCCTTAAAAAACGGTCGGGACGGAGATTTAAATTGTTAAACCGGCTGTATGCCACCCAGTTTGAGGAAACGCTCCATACGCTCAATGCTAGCTAGTTAGC
>NC_137510.1:24552500-24572500 GCF_041902795.1 Electrophorus electricus
CGTGTAATACCCCCCCCACCCCCATCTGGCCGGCCCTTCTTGAAGACAACCGACTTCCAGCGGCGTTGAGTGCGCCATGCCAGGAGGCCGTGAGTGAGCGCCCTTTGAGTGGGGTGATGACAAAGCGCTACACGACGGGAGAGCCCTTTTGAGGCTGGCTCAGTTTGGCTGCTGCTGCGGCGAGCAGACACAGTGTTTGAGGTTGGCCTTTTAAAGTGTGTCTGAATTAAAGTGAGCATCACCTACGTGCTCTGAGCGTGAAGAAATCCCCTTCTGACAGCCACAAAGGAGTGATTTTCCCCCTGGAGTGCATTAGGCAGGGTTTCGGTGCTCTTTACGCGGATAAGGTGTCTTTTTTTTTTTTTTCTTTTTTTTTTTTTCCTATTTGAGTGTCACAGCATCGTACAAGATGATGTTATTTATTGGGGACGCTGTCGGGATTGAAAAAAAACTTAAGGTTGTGAAAAGCTGATGTTGTTACTTTTCTGTTGTTAAAATGGTTCTGAATTGTTCTGATGACCATGTTTCTCTTGTGGGAGTTTTTGGAAGTTCTGAGTGAGTGTGCTCTTTTAATGGTTCCTTCCGTGACTCCTTTCTGTCTCTGCTTTGCAGTTGACAGCTCAGTCGTTGTC
Organism: Electrophorus electricus; assembly: GCF_041902795.1. Classification (NCBI taxonomy): domain Eukaryota; kingdom Metazoa; phylum Chordata; class Actinopteri; order Gymnotiformes; family Gymnotidae; genus Electrophorus; species Electrophorus electricus. The sequence goes on from NC_137510.1 coordinate 24,553,133, forward strand.
TGCTGCTCAGGTGCAATGTCAGGTGGACACGGACCTGACTCAGTTGGGGATGAGCCTTGTCCAGATGGAGGCGGGGCTTTCTCCCACACAGGACCGGCGGAAAGTCCTGCCCTCCTCCGATGCTCCTCGCGTCCTCTACCAGTGCGCTGACTGCGAGCTCCTTTTCGACGCTCTCTCCTTGTGGCAGCAGCACCGCAAGATGGGCTGCTGCCAGGTGCCTGGCCCGGGCCCGGGGGCAGAGCCAGAGGTGGATCAGGGGGCGGAGCACATAGAGACAGTCGCTGCCTTTCAGCTGCAGCCCCCCGCAGCTGACGCCGAGCAGGGCGAGTGGGCTGAATCGGAAGTGAGTGTGGAAACCTCCGCAGAGGGACTCGCAGAATTGGTGGAGAACGATCCAGAAGAAGTAGTCAAGGCCGTGCCTTCGCTGCTGAGCTCGGCGAGCAATGGTGACCGGCCCGAAACTGAGCATGAGCCGTTGGAGGTGCCGGCCACGCAGGCTGCCGGAACGGCGGTGGAGCCCCTGGATGAGCAGAGCCCGCCAGTGAAGCGGCGGGGGCAGAAGAAGGCGAAGCTGCTCTCCAGCCTGCTCTGCGTGGAGTGTGGCCAGTGCTTCTGCCTGGTGGCAGAGCTGATGGCGCACCGCAAGACAGCGCATGGCCTGCGGGATGCCATCCATCGCTGTGGCGTGTGCGGCGAAGGCTTCATCAACACCACCCTCTTCCTCTATCACCGCAAGCAGCACCGTGCCCAGGTGGAGGGGGTGCAGCGGGAGGCGATCTCGCCCGTGCAGCAGCTCTCCACCGCCCTGCTGGAGGCGCCGGGCGAGGGCCTGCTTCTGCTCGCCACCGCCGGCGAGGGCCAGAGCCTGATGGAGCTCGCCGGCCTGGGGCAGGCTTTGCCCGAGGGGGTGCCTGTCGCCCAGGTGGAGGTGGAGCTGGACCCTGATAACGCAAGGGTGGACGAGGTCCAACAGTGCGAGCAGGAGGTGGAGGAGAGCGTGGAGGCGGAGGTGGAGGGCGTGGTGAGCATGGAGGTGGAGAACACCGAAGAAGTGGAGGCTCAGGCACAGATCGAGGTGGAGGCAGAGCAGGAAGCAGGGAATGAGGAGCAACTAAAGGATGGCGGTGAAGGGCAGGTGGAGGAGCAGATGGAGGAGCTGCTGGAGGTGCCAGCGTCAAACACGGGCTCCTCAGCTGGCCCCAGTTTCCTCTGCAGTCAGTGCGGGTCCTCCTTCAAAGCTGAGCAGGAACTGGCACAGCACCGCACTACCGAGCACGGCCTGGCAGGGGCGCTGCACACATGCGTGGAGTGTGGGCAGGAGTTTATGAGCACTACTCAGTACCTGTACCACCGCAAACAACACCGTGGGAGCTCCTCCGTGGGGCTGCTGCCTTTCCCCTCCACCAGGCTGACCTCGGCGCTCACCGCTCCAGCCAAACAGAGGGACATCATCCTGCTGAGGAGATCAGGTCAGCTCCTGCCCGTCCATGACTCGCATCACGCTTAAACGCTTTTTACAAAGGATGTTAGATTTTGAAACGTTTTTGGTAAATGGACAGAGATCATCGAATAAGTTGTTATCTGGGGGAAAATTTCAGTACATTTACATTCAGTACATTACATTTCAGTACATTTTGTGTCCAAGTTGGACACTAGAGCTTTTAAAAGGGCTTCTGGCAGCCGTAACAGGAAAGCAGATGCGCTTCTTCTTGATCTACACTAAAAATAGATTTCTCTGTAGTATATGTATACTGACTAAAAACAAACCATTTTGCAGCAAAGCCGTGTCTGACTCCAAAAACCTCTGACTCTCCAACCCCCCTCTCCAGAGCCGCTGCGGGTGGCGACGTCGATTGAGCCCTCGGCCCCTCCTCCCGACGCCGCGCTGGAGGCTCCGGCTAAGCTGAGCCGTGACTGGTCGCGCACGCCGCTCCCTCATGAGTGCCCGCATTGTGGGCTGGGCTTCACGCGCCGTGGCCTCCTGCGTGAGCACGTCTTCCAGCACACGGGCGAGAAGCTCTTCGGATGCCACGTGTGCCACAAGAGCTTCCCGTCCCCGGCCAGCCTCCTGCGGCACGGCCTGACACACGGGGGGTCCCGTGCCTTCTCCTGCCCCATATGCGCCCGCGCCTTCTACCAGGCCACCTCACTCAAGCGCCACATGCTCACGCACGAGGAGGGCACACCCGACAGGCGGGGTGGGGCCAGGGGTAAGGGCCGGGGCCGCTCACTGGGGGACGGCCGTCTGCACGTCTGCCCCGACTGCCCGGCCAGCTTCAAGCTGGACTCCCAGCTGCAGACCCACAGGTGCGTGTGACGGGGCAGGGACTGTAGGAGACGCTTGGCTAAAGCACTACGTGTACTAAAGCATACTAACAATGTTCACAGTATTACAACTTGGGCCCCATATTCTTCTAACGTGGACTATCTGTAGTCCAGATATGTTAGCACAGTGAGTAATGGAGAATGACCCAGAGAGGGAGCCTACTGACCAACCCACTTCCTGCTCGTCAAGCCCCGCCACCAAACCATTAATCAGGTGTCATGAGCCTCAGCTCCAGATGTTGCGCTTCAGAGCGAGAAGGCTCAGTGCAGGCTTGGTCAGCTACCCTGCGCTCTGTAATGGGAAGGAGCGTGTGTGTGTGTGTGTGTGCGTGTGTGTGTGTGTGTGTACTAGGCATGTCCAGAGCCCTCAGTGGAATTCCAGAGTGTGTTGTCGGTAGAAGAACTAGACCACGTGAGTGTATGTAACGTGGTGCTAATGGTCAGACGTGGAACACATTACCACGTGCAGTGGAGCGTAAGGTGTCCGAACATGGTGAAGAGGGACTTATTTCTTCTTAATTGCATACGTATTACATCTGATGATGCGGACAATACGAGACGTCCAACAAATTGTTCCCTGTGGAACATGTCTGAATTTTTAGTAGTGGTTTAAAAAAAAAGAAGTAAAAATTGTCTGCTTGTCTGGAATGTGAACTAATTATGTAGTGGCCATAAGGGTCAAATCTTAGAATATGGACTCTAATCGAAGGTCAGATGGTGCTAGTCCACTACCAATATTATTTTTTATTTCTAATTGTATTTCCCCCCTGTTTTGCTCTGTTTGATGCGCTTTCCTTTTAAGAAAGATGACTCCAGGCTCCATTGCCTACATCTGGCTGTTCTAGTGGTGACGGATCTGCTCTTTACAAAGATGGTCCACTTTCATTACAGCGCAGTCAGAAATGCGTATAACAGCAGTCCAGCCGTAAAGCATCACTACTGAAGGCGCCCCGGCTAGTTAACACAGATCATTCCATGCTGAAATGAAATAAAGTTTCCTTTGTAGGGTCTGTGGGTCTAGATTGGGGGACCCTCCCCCTGTTGTTGAAGGTTCTTATTTTAGATTGGTTCAGACATTAGTGTAGTGCTGTAGTTATCCTCCTGTAGTTATCTTTTCGGGGATTCAGGCCAACAAGCCTATTTTTTTTGTACTAAAAACAGCAAATTCAGTGAGCATCACTAGGGCATTTTGCATTGTGAAAAATTTTATTTTATGTAACAAAAAAAAGTGTTATCTTTTCAAGTAGAGGTTTGAAAAACGTTTTAATAATTGGGTCATATTGTGTTTGTGTAAGTCTTCCCTATTTCGATACACGTTTAATCATTTATTAGGCTGCGTGTACAAAAGGAACGGTTAAATAAAGATGACATAGTAATGGTATGTGACGGAGCAACAGAGCAATCGTTTGCTTAATAATGTCACTATTAAATCATCCCAGTGTTGGATAATAGTCTGCCTGCCTAAAGCTAGTGCGTGGTAGCCCTCTCTCTCTCTCATCACTTTTATGTTGTGTGCTTGCATTAACAGGCTTCTGCACACCAGTCACCCGTTCCCCTGCAACACATGCGGCCAGGCGTTCAAGCGTCGCAAGGAGCTCGACCTGCACTCCCTCATCCACCAAGGTCAGAGGTCAACCCAAGAGACACACCTCCCAGTCGGGCTTGGCTCGCATAAGCCGCGCACGAATGAACGTAGCCGCACACAAATGCACAGTGTGAATGCTGGCAGGCTCGTCCCTGCCTGGAACGGACACACACTGATGCAAGAGGCGCACACGATCCTGTTTGGCTGCAGGCTCAGCCATGTGTTCACACTTGATTGTTGTTATGTACCAGTTGCCTCTCTTGGTCCCTCTCGTATACACATGCACACTTGCGTCTACAGAATCATTAGATGACTGTGCTCTCATTGAGCTCGACTCAGGCAGAACTAAACAGATAGGGTTAGAGGTCACATTGATTAGGTGCACGTATTGATAAGATCAGCTGCTGATCAGTCACTTTCGAATCGGTCCAATATCAGTCACACCAGTGTGTGCAGCTGCGTGGGCGTGCGTGTGCACATGCGTGCGGGGTGGGTGTGCCTTTGGAAGAGAACGTGAGAAGATGGGTGTTAATTGGTGAGAGGGGAGGTAAGAGTCAGGTCAGGCTGGGTTTGTGCTCTGCTGTACGGGTGGAAGGTGAGAGCCAGGCTACTAGTGGGAGCTCCACCCAGGAGCAGGAGAGCCTGGCCTTGCACGGGCTTCCACGATGGCTCCGTTTTCGGATATCCTTCTCTCTTCTCACCTCTCCAGATAAGGCGGAGTTAGCGAAGTGGGTTAACAGTTCTCTCTCCATCTTTCCCCCTGCCCAAGATAAGAAGCGCAAGGTGGATTTTTGTGTTCTGTTTAAGCGGCTCTCCTTCATCCGTTTCCCTTTTCTAGATAAAGAGTGTAAAGTGTATGTGTGTGTTGTGCATGGAGTCCCCCCCCGATAAGGTGCGTGGGTGTGTTAATGGATGTAGTGCTTTTGCTCTCTCTCTCTGTCTCACAGTCCTTCTCTCTTTCTCTGTTCTCTGTCTGTCCGTAGGTAAGCGATCTATAAAGTGCATGTGTGTATATTTGTAATCCTGCGCTGTCATGAGTAGATATTTTGAATGCGTGTGTTATTTTAACATCCTTCCCCAGACAAGGAGCCCAAGTCGTGTCCCAAGTGCGGCTCCCAGTTTCTGAACCAGGCCGTGCTGGACCTACACCTGCAGCGCTGCACGGGCGAGCCTCCACCTCAGCGCCGCCGCTACAAGGGCCACGGGCGTGGCCGCGTGGGCGGCCAGCTGGAGTGTGACATGTGCGGCCACCGCTGCGTGACGCAGGACGGCCTGGACCTGCACCGCCTCTCGCACACGGGCCAGACGCCGCTGCGCTGCCCTCTGGCACCCTGCAGGAGGCGCTTCGCCTCCAGCTCGGCGCTGGCTGAACACGTGTTGTCTCACTGCCGCGGCGCCCTGGGCAAGCGCAGCGCCCCCCGCCGCTACACCTGCGACTACTGCAGCAAGGAGTTCGCCTATGCCTCCACCTTCGCTGTGCACATGCGCACGCACACCGACGAGAGACCTTTCGAGGTGAGCTTACACCCCCCATCATATATTTTCCTGGAGTCAGACTTTGAAAGTATATCACAACATATGTACAACTAAAATCTGACTGACATCACAGGGACTACAGAGAGCATGCCGGCTATTCTAACACTTGTGCAGGTTTATTTTCAAACTTTGTACACTCTTATTTCATATATCCATTTAGGATGAAAACCCTCGTGTATTCAGACAGATTTTATACAACTGTAAAATGCTTAACGGGTCAAGAAGTAATCGCAGTGTAACCGTGTTGAAACGTCCAACTTTAACTGATTCAGGGTATATAAAATCACACTCCTGCCCAGCCATCGGTGCCACCTTCCTCTGGCTTTGTGGGTTTTTCATCTGGTGTGTAACGAACAACACAATTTTCATTGTTCCGAAAAGGCTTTTTGGGTCTGGTTCATGTGACTCTGAGGGCTATGTGATTACATGAGGCAACGTCCCGCAACCAGGTCCCAGATGAGCTACCGTTGACTCTGCTGCACTGTCTGACGTTACAAGTCGTTCCGTGTATGCCGAGAGGATTATTATTATCAGATCAAGCAAATGATTCATAAGGAATTGACACAGTTGTTCAGTCTGCTACCTAATTTTCACGAGAGTCCATTAGTCTAACTCGATTGTTCTTCCCATGGTCGTTAATTGACATTGGATTTGTCCTCATAATACGTTTAAAAAGCACAAAAGCACAAGGCTTTGATTTCAAGCGAAGCGTTAGTCATTCCCATTACGATATCAATTACGACATGTAGGACACAAATTATTTTTGCGAGCAGCTCTGTGGTGCTTTTGTACATCTGATTTTATCCCACGAATATAATTTGTTGAAATATCTTCCATTAGAGGTCCATTTCCTTTTTGCTGCCCCCCGGTTGCTCTGCGGCACCGACCAGCCAGCTCTGACAGAGGCCGGGGGACTAGATAAGGGCTCTGTTGCTCACGTTTCCACCTAGATGCCAGTCAGGCTTGGAGAAGTGAAACCCCAGATACAGATTTAGGCGCCCCACCTGGGGAGCGGCAGCATGCTGCAAACATCAGTCGCTTTAACTGAGCCCTGAAAAGGTGGGAGAGTTCCTTCCCGCGTGAAGTTAGCAGCCAGCCAGGGTTCGCTTGCCCTCTGTGAGACTGTAGCAAGTCCAGACGCTGGCGTGGATGTCTGGGCGTACTGGAGCCTCGAGGTGTGCTCTGCAGGAGGGCCTATGCTTCAGGAGTTTGTTTCTTTGCAGTGTAGCTAAATTGGGCCACACTGGGGCAAAAAAATCAACTTGTATTCCAAATAATATGCACTTTTGACATTGACGTTTTTGCAGAGGCAGTACAGTGCCAAGTACTCAGATACAGAGTCCTTGCTCACTCTGCCGCGCCTGGCCCTCTATCCACTGCTGCTCCCTCTTTCCTGCTCTCTCTCTCTCTCTCTCCATTCCTTCTCTCTATTCCCTCACTCTTTTCCTGTCACTCTCAATAAAATTCCACTCAAATGGGTGCATTGCAAAAGCATCAGTCTACATCTTCTGTTATTCCTTTAGAAAAGATCATTTAAGATGTTATTAAAAAAAAACTATCAATGATATATTGCATATTGTCAATACACTTTGTCTACAGTAAAGTACTACACTGTAATGCTGCTATAGCTTAACCCCCCCCTTCTCTCTCTCTCTCTCTCTCTCTCTCTCTCTCTCTCTCTCTCTCCCAGTGCAAGCAGTGCGGGAAGCGCTTCCGCCAGCTCCCGCACCTGCAGGACCATGAGCGCATCCACAGTGGCGAGCGCCCGTTTGCCTGCTGGGTGTGCGGCAAGAGTTTTAGCGTGGCAGCGCGCCTGACGGAGCACGCCCGCGTACACAGCGGCGAGCGCCCCTACGCATGCCCCCGCTGCCCCACCGCCTTCCGCTCGCGCCCCAACCTTGACAAGCACATGCGCCAGCATGCTGGCGAGCCCGCCCCCCCGCCAGCCACCGTGGCCGACGACAACAGTGCCGCCGTGCAGACCATCCTGCTGGTGCAAGAGGCGCCGTCGCCCACGACGACCGCTGCCACCCTGCCGCTGCTCCAGGATGGCACGGTGGTTGCCGAACAGCACACCCCCTCCGTGGTCTTCCTCCACCCTGGTGTCGGCATGCCGACCGTAGCGATGCCAGCTATATCGTTGGTTGAGGGGCAGGAGGTCCCGCACACCATAGAATTCATCATAGAGGAGACCGTGTAGAAAAGGGGATGGAGGGAGAGAGAGGTGGAGAAAAGAAAGGGGAGGATAAGGGAGCAAATGGAGATGAGAGAAGGAGACAGTGAGAGATGGAGCAATTTGCAAAAAAGGGGGTGAGGATGGCCTCAGAAAGAGAGGCAGAAAGGGAGAAGGAGACAATGAGCTGAACTCAAAGCCTTACAGGAGTGTATGAGTGTGAGTGTGTGTGTAAGTAAAAAAGTGTAAGAGAGTGGGTGATGATTAATTTAAGAAGCTGTGCAGACCTACTTACCTTTTTGGTCTTCATTGGCAGTAGTGGACAAGGACACGTTTCAACTACTCTGAATTAAAAGGAAGGCGGTAAAATCCGCGTTTGAGCGCGCCGTTTAAGAGCAGTGTACATACATTAGCCTTTATGTTCTCACTATGTTTCCTTTTGGCATGTGTGGTCCATAACATTTGTAGTGTGTTTTTAAATAAAAAGACTATATCAGTTTGGCCTCGTGTGTTATCTTGTAATTTCTTTTTAATTAAAACACCCATAAACACGCGCTTCTCTCTGGTAAACACATTGAGTCGCGTCCCTTTCACGCGCCCTTCACGTGCCTAAGGTAAACCATCACCTCAGGAGCTGATGCTTGGACAAAACGTAGTGTTTATGCCGTTTTATTAGGGGTCGTGTAGAAACAGCAACCTCGTATAACTTTTTTTTAAAAAAAATCTCTGAAATAGACGAGAAGACACGTCCTGTGCTGACGTCTGCACCTTTGCATCAGGCGCATACGTTTATCCTCGAACGTGTTATTAATCAGAGACGCTATTAATACACGACCACGCGATGACCATGAAGCGCGCTGCTGAGGTCGCGCGAAACCTGCTGAGCCGACACTACGCTCGTGCACTACTGCACCCTTCCAGGTGTGTGGCTGCGCGCGCGGGGGGTGGCGCGTGTGATGGATGCATTATTTCAATGGCCGCGCGCCACCGAGCTCTCGGGCTTCGCGCTCACGCCGCCACTTGTCTTGTGTTCGTCGGCGTATGTGCAATTAGATGCCACTTAAGAAAGCGCTTTACTGACATAGTGCTTTGGCCTTTGGAAAGGCGCATCGCATCCGCTGGTTTCTTTGGTCGGTACTGTGATAATGTGATAGCTGTGCGCGAGAGACAGCTGTTTGGCCCTTAGCAGACATTGCATCAAGTCGTTCTTTGTGTACAAATGTTTAACTTCTCATTTATCACTGAGTCAGTATCCACACCCCCCCCCCCCTTTCTGCAGTGTGTTTCTCTCTTTGCTGAGGTGGCTGTACCTGCTATGACTTTGACAAAGCGTTTCCCCTTGTGTACTGCTCTCGTGTGTGTGTGCGCTAGAGCCTTGCAGCAGTGTGCGCGAGCAGCTGCGTATTTTGCACGAACGTTCCCTCGATGCTACGAGCGCAGACTGCGTGCTCGTTTGCGAGTGTAGTGCACGAGATGAGGGCCATTCATGTTTATCCTTGAGCAGTGGCGGAACGTGTGAGGCGCGCGTGCGTGCATCCTGTTGATGTGTTTGCCACGCTCGCCTGGCCTGCCTCGTCACCTCCCTCGCTCGGGCTCTCACTCTGGCATACGTTCACCCCTCATCCTCTCCTGTTTTGTTCACCTTGGTTCTTCCCCTGTGCATTTCCTCTCCTCCGCCTTTCCCCTCCTATTTTCTCTCTCTCTCTCTCTCTCTCTCTCTCTCTCTCTCTCTCTCTCTCTCTCTCTCTCTCTCTCTCATTGATAGTAGAGGCGATGTGACCAGAATACTGAGTAGCTAATCATTATTCCACTAGTGAGCCACAGTGCACAAACTGAATGGCAATTTTGCTGGCCTCTCTCTCTCTCTCTCTCTCTCTCTCTCTCTCTCTCTCTCTCTCTCTCTCTCTCTCTCTCTCTCTCTCTCTCTTTGCCCCTCCCTCGTCTTTCTCCCCCTTTCCCTCCCTCCTTCCCTCTTTTCCTCCTCCTCTTTTTTCCTCTGTCCCCCGCACCCTCTCTCTCTCTCTCTCTCTCTCTCTCTCTCTCTCTCTCCCTCACCCACACCCACCCCTCCCTTGCTTCTATAGCATTGCTCCATCTCTCACTTTCCCCTCAGGTTTCTGAGTTGTCTTGGCAAAGGTTAACATGAAAACCTCAAAGATAGCAGGATTACGGGGCCATACAGAGACTGCCACGCTTATTAGACCTGCGTGTAGAAATTAGGCCTTCCACACATTCATGTCCTCACACTGGGCTTTTATGCCCGTGTGTGCTTGTGTGTTACTGTGTCAGTCTGAGGGCTGTGTGTGTGTGGTGTGGTGTAAAAGGGAATTCTATGTTGATGGGGCTCTGGTGCCAAGCTGAGGCAGAGAAACGACTGCTGCCTGAATACTGAGGGAAGAGATGAGAGGAAAGCCTGATGTGCGTATGTGAGAGAGAGAGAGAGAGAGAGAGCGAGAGACAGAGCACCAGTGAGAACGACTACCGCATGACAACAGGTGTAAATAACAACAGTAATTAAAGAGACGCGTTCAAGGGTGTGTGTGTGTGTGTGTGCATTTATTGCCTATTTCAAGGTTATTACGAAAGTGCTGTGAAAAACATAATAGGGATGACAAGAAGAAAAATTGTTGAACAGCAGAGTAATAGTGTGATGTGCTATAAATATGAAAAACATGGGATTTAGATGCGTTCACTATTAGTGCATAAATGTCTTGTAATGATTGTTTTGCGCATTATTTCTAAGAAATTGGAGCTCCTCTGCACATCGCCCGTAGGGCTAACTCATCTACTGATGGTGAACCCGGCCGGTACCAAACGTAAACAGTGGACGTGTAGCTCCACAGTAGCTTCACTGTTATGCAAACGACATGGTCTGGTAACCCACCGGAGCTGCGTGTGCATGTGCATGTATGTACAGGCGTGTCCATGCAAGTCATGCTAGTTTACACGCGCCGGGCTGTGCATGCGTGTTTACAGGTGCATGTGCAATCCTACCCTTGGACCAGATCTTCTATTGCTGTTTTTTTTTTTTTTTTTCTTTCTTTCATTTATTATTTGAATGCTGAGCTCCACGGTGGAGAGTGGGAGGGACGGGGGAGTGCTATTCGTCTTTGAGGAATCAGCGAGAGAAGGGGAGCGAGATGGAGAGAGGAGGGAGAAAGAGATGAGCGTTTTTTTTTTTTTTTTTTTTTTTCTGTAGGAGGGAGCGGGCAGGAGCGTGAGCCGATTGGACTAAACCAGGAGCAGAGGAGGTATGGGGGATGAGCTGAGAGAGAGAGAGAGAGAGAGAGAGGGAGAGAGGGAGGGAGAGAGAGAGAGAGAGAGGGAGGGGGTCGGAGTCAGAGAGCGAATGCAGCTTGTGGTGCCCTGCTGTGGAATTACAGCGGAGAACATTACAGGGGTCCTGAGAGACAACGCTCAACCAGCGGGAAAGGAGACGAGGGAGGCGAACGCGTCCATGTGGACAGCCGTGAGCCTTCCAGCTGCCGGAGACGCAGTGAGGAGCCACGGAGGAGGTCAGCGGCAGGAGGAGGAGACGCTCCAACGTTCTCCCCCGTCGTACGCCTCAGCACCGACTGGACCGTGACACCTTCTTACTGGGGTCGTTGCCTCACAGTAAGTGTGTGTGCATGTGCGCATCTGTCTCTGTGTGTCGTATTGCATCACGGCCATGGCCGATTCACACTTATTACTCTGTTCGTCATGTAGAGTCCATAAGACCAGGAGGAGGGAACGCTGATTGACTTCTGTTGTCTTGCCTTTGAATTACCAATACAGAGGGTGCCATACCATTAATTCTCTCTCTCTCTCTCTCTCTCTCTCTCTCTCTCTCTCTCTCTCTCTCTCTCGCTTCCCCCTCTTTTTGGGCATGTGTGTGTGTGTGATGCCGGTGATTGGTATTCTGGAAATGGTGTGCCGTGATCCAAACAAGCTCTGTTCTGAAGGACTTCACAGAGCAGGGTCTGTGTTAACCTGTGGAGGGAGGACTAGTCCGCACAGCTTACAGCTTAGAGTTTTCCATGCCTCTCTCTCTCTCTCTCTCTCTCTCTCTCCCCTCATCCCTCTCTTTCCTTCTTGTTTTTTCGGCTGCTCTCATCAGCACACTCTGAGCATTTGGTCTGCCATTGCTGGCCCTTCTGTTTAACCCCAGCCTCTCTCTGTCTGCTGTCTTCCTCCCCTTCTTCTCTTCATCCCTCCATCCCACACTCTGAGTCAGAGAGTGCCATCCTCTGCTGATGGATCTGAGAGGGATCAGGCTGCTTTGCTTTCAGACGTGGCTGTGGTCCGTGTCTTCTCAGATGTCCTCATCAATCGCTCATTCGCTGCTTATGTACGGTGGACGCAGGGGTCCCTCCTGTTGCTTAGCTAACGGTGCGCGTGTGTGCATGTGTGTGTGCGTGCGCATGTGCCTGTATGTGCGTGTGTTTGCGTGTGCACAGCTTACAGCTACATCTGACTTCGGATTCGCTTATAGCTTTAGTCATTCTGACATTTGTTGCTTGGTGTGTGTGTGTGTGTGTGTGTTAAGAACACAGCGGTCTTTGTCAGCTCCCTCAGAGGCGTCTTTCTCATGTCTGATCGATGTGAACCCTGTCCTCATGCCACTGTTTCTTCACACCCTGTTCTTACAGACACACACACGAGATAAACATGAGACTTTCCATGTTGGCACTCATACACGGTGCTAACAAGCTAAGTGGTACCACAGGTGTATAGCTGTGCGTTGATTTAACACAATACTCAGGAGAGCTGTAAAGGAGGTCGTTGAAGATGTCCACATCTCTTCATCTTCACTCTGACTGTCTCTCTTGTTTTCTCCACCTCTCTTTCATTTGCTTTTCTCTGGTTCTCTCTTTCTGGTTCGCTCTCTCTCCATCTTGCTTTGTCAACAAGAACAAGTGCCATGTCCATCTCACCCTGTCTAACACACAGAGAGCTGCGTCTGAGTCGTGCGTGTGTGTGTGTGTGTGTGTGTGTGTGCTGTGGTGGGGAGTGCATGTCTGTCCAGGAAGTGATCATCTTGAGGGAGCAATAGAGGATTGGGAAAGGGAGCACAGTCTGGAGAAGGGAACAGCGAGGGAAAAGTTTGGTGAGGAGAAGTGGAATCTGAGTGCTGGTATCCCCTGGGGGTGGGGTGTGGTGTTGGTTGTGGGTTTGTCTTCTCACTCCTCTCTCCCCCACTCACTTCTTATTAATAACTGATCATTAGCATGAATGTTTGATGAGGTATTTTTGCTTTTCACCAGACTGATGAATTAAGGAAGTGAAGACCTGTGGTGAACCTTTGAACTCTCTGCTGTCTCTCCTCAGGTTTTAACGTCAGGAACCACCTCCAGCCTGTTGAGAGGAGGTCCTCTTCTGGGAGAACGCCAACCTTGACCTCTGCTCACACTAGTCAAAGGGATTGTGGTCACCATTGGCATGGAAACGTCATTGTAAAGGCAGGAGCTGCTCTCCTCTGCAAGAACCCTCATGCGTGTGAGGAGTGCATGAGACCGCGGGATGTGTTGAGGTGTTAATGTTCTCGGATGCCTACGATGCAACAAAGACCTCAATGAGCGGAAAAGAGGCTCTTCGGTGCATTTTTCTGGAACGTTCCCTGGGTCAGGCTGTTATTGTTTACTCGGATACTTGGCTCCGGTAAGTTTTTTTTTTTTTTTTTTTTATGTGGGGACAGCATCTTCCAGGACATGCCTGAGTGTTTCCTTGAAGCAGGCACATGTTTCCACGGATGACAGTGGCAGAACCTGAGTTTCCTTCAGGCCTTCCAGCTTGGAGAGAGGACCATAATACACAAAGGATCAGAGACGGAGATCGTCGTGGCCAGGGGCCGCAGTGCAGGGCAGAACCGTAGTGCCGCCTGTGTGTGTGGCTCAGAGGGAAACGTGTGCTTGGAGGTGTGTGTGACAGCGCGCACATCTGTGTGTGCGTGCGCGCGCGCCCGAAGCGATATGTAAAGGCAGGGGAAGGAAGCCAACAGGAAGAAGCAGCTAAACGCGTGTGTGTAAACGAGCGAGTGCTCGCGGGTGGGCCCGAGCGTGAGCAGGAGTGAGACCTCGCACACGCACGCCGCCGTGACCTTTTCCGGGTGCGAGTTGATGTTTTCAGGGAGGAGGAGATAACATCTGCCGGGGAGACGGAGGCGGAGAAGAAGAGCGGTGTGCCGAAAGTGTGTGCCGTCGTCTGCCTGTCCATTGTTTGTTTCCAGTCTGTTGTGCCCTCCCTTCTCACATCACTCAGAATCAGCTCAAACTGAGGGGACGAGAGAGCAGAGAATGAGAGAAAAGGACCAGGCTGCTGGTTTCCAGTTCCATGTCTATTGCTGGTGTTGGTGGTGCCTGCCCAGGCTGCACTGAGCTGAGCTGTGTGGGGAAGGCTCTTTTTATGTGACCCCCCCCCCCCCCCCCCCTTTCTGCTGGATCATTACAGCACCACTGCAGTTGAAAAGCGCCAGACTTCCACGGTGCTGCTCTCCTCAGCCTCCCGTTAAAGACCGGCTGCCGGTCCGTCCCGCCAGAACCGTGATTTTCCACTCTCCCTGGCCGCAACAACGCATTCCCGGAGAGGACCGATTTTGCCGGCCAACCCCCGACACCCATGGCGGCCCGCTCTTGACGACGCATGCTTCACGCTGTAAGTATGCAACTTTGGCTTCCCTCCCTCCATGAGTGTGTGTGCGTACGTGTGCGCGTGTGTGCGCGTGTGCATGTGTGCGCGTGTATGTGTGTGACCAGTGATCAAATTTTAGATTATCAGACACACTCTTCTCCAGTGAAGGCCTAGACAAGGATTTGTTGGTGTTCTCATGTTTCCTCAAGCGTGCACACATCAGTGTGTGAATATGTGTGTGCACTCACCTGTGTGTGTGTGTTCATGTTCACTTGCTTGACTGCTTCCTTCAATTTGCTGTCCTGAACCACCACTTATATAAATTACTGCAGAAAAATATATACAAACACTCCCTCTCTTCTCTCACTTTATATATATATATATATTTTCTTCTCCATAGCTCCCTAAGAGAGTGCACATTATAGTCATTTGCACTCTGCATTATCTGACACTCAGTGTGGATGTGCCCTTAACCACGCCAGTGAGCTGTGAAGAACACCTACCCCCAAAACACACGTACACATACACACACACTTTCCCAGTGAGCCTGCGCTTGGAACCCCCTAACCTCCACCTCCACCTCCACCTCCACCCCACCTCACCACACCCCACCGCAGGTCCATGCTCCATGAGGACAGAGGCGGACTCTAGCAAAGCCTATTAGCGCAGTTTCTCCAGACAAAACTTATACACGGTTCGCGCGCAGATGTAGGGAAGCTCAAAGTCTGTCACTGTAAGGGAGGATTTCTGAGATTTGCTCTAGGGAACTAGAAGGGGAAGTCTCATACGCTTTCTTTCTTTTCTTTTTTTTTGAGTCAGTTTTTCCCATTTTTTTCTGCAGTGTTCTGCTCTAAAATTATGATAAAGGAAAGCATGAGAAGATTATGGCAGATGACTGTTTATAGATATGTGATGTGCGATGGGGCTTCTGGTGTAATGCCATGGCACTGGTGTGCGTGTGCGTGTGCGTGTGTGTTGTTGACACAGCCATTTTTAGCACTCGTAAGGCAAAGCTGGAGCCCATACAGGCCGCTCATTAGCCATTGTCGCTGCTGCATTTACCCACCTCTCTGATGTTAGCCTGCTCTGTTGCCATGGTGCCAGGCCACTGTTGTTTACTGGCAGGCTGTGGTTACCGGGAGGAGCTCAGGTGTTGGAGATCATAAACTCTGTTTATGACAGACCTTACATAAATTTTAGCAAATGCCGAACCGAGAGTAAAGCAGGCAGTTCCTGAAAGTGTTTCTCTCACATAAACCAACCAAATGACCTGCGTCATGGTGTTTATGGGCTCACGTTACAGGTGCCGCCATTCCTCGCCGTCTCTGGCCGTTCAGAGGGATGTAAATGTGATTCAGCGGCCTGCTAGCATGTAGCTTTGCTTTAGTAACAGCCGCCAGCTGACTTGCTCCCTGTAAAGGATAGGGCTTGACAGAACGCCTGTGCGACGCTGTCCAGAGAAGAGCAAGACCAAGCACCGTTCCCCCCCAGGCTCCGGGACGGTAACCCGGGCCATGCGGCACCACGCGGCGGCGTCCCTGCTGGTCAGACACCTGTGGTGGCGGCGGCCACTGTGGGCGGGGAGCGGGATGTGCGTTAGCCAATGGAAAGTAATAAGAGGCTCTCCTCTAAAACCCACGCCACAGAGCTGCCAGCCCCGAGTCTGGCTGCAGTGAACAGTGGCTCACCCAGTACAGCTTTACTGCAGTATGCTCTCTGAGCCAGTGCTGATGCTCCTCTCATCCACTGACACTCATCTCCTCCCCCTACCCCTCATCTCCACTCTTCAGCCCTCCACCTCTCCCCCGCCCTTCGCTCCTGCCCCCTCCTCTCCTCTTTCCTCTCCTTTCTTCTCCTCTCCCATCCTCTCCTCTCTTCTCATGCACTGATTGGCTCAGACAGAAGCGTTAAGAACAGTCCTGTTTCTTAAGATCCTCCCATCATTATACTGTAGCGAAATGTCCCTCATTCCATAGATTACGGAAGTTAATGGTACAGTATAAACTTTAGTGGAAGGCTATGAATGCCCTGGTGTGTCCTGGGTACTCGAGGTTTTATAGAACACCTGCTGTGCTGACGTCGACCTCCAGGCATCTGGAGTTGCACAAGGGTGTCTAGATCAAGTAGAATTTCACTGTGGAGCACAATGAAGTGAAATCTAATTACATCCCCATTACATGCGAATTGGGAAGCTAAAAACTGGAGAAGGCATGTTTGAATCATTGCCAAGGTCTGACATTTGCGTTGAGACTTCTTGATGCAAATGATTTAATTTGAAAATGTTCTTTCCTCCCTCAGGATGGTTGAAGTGCACACATGAGCAGTTACATCTTGTTGTTTCCCCCCAAAAAATGTTTCATAAACTCTCAGCCTAAACCAGAGCCCCAAGCACCAGCCATCTTGCATCTTACCAGTGGGAGAAACTTGTGTGTTGTCCTACAGAACAGATATGGTGTCTGAGTGCTAGGGTGGTACAGACTAATGCTTGTTATTCACTTCTGCAGTGCTGTCATGCTGAAGCCTGCTCTATACAAATGAAGCCTCACTAAAGTGTTCGCTGTGTGCCATGGGGATTTAGACCCCTTCCAGGAACTGCACACCACTGCTTGGTGCTTGTTTTGATGAATAATGGAAATCGTCTAATCCAGCAGACAAAAATTATTTTGGTAATTTTGGTATTATTATACAGATTAGTTTTTAATCATATAAGGACTCACTGTGTTTTATATATATATATAGTCAAATGTTTAGACACACCTAACTGAATGTATGTTTTTTTTAATTTTTTAAATCTCCATAGCCTTAAAGGCATTTTAATCAATTTGAATCAATATAAATTTGTTGTTTCTAAAACAAATAAAAATAGTTGATAGCCTACATATAAATTGATGACGAATCCTGGAAATCTGTCTGTCTATATATATAAGATTTGAGGGGAGTAAGTGCAGAGGGTTGTAGTATTCAAAATTGTAGTGAAGTACACAAGTTTTCCAGAGAAACTGGATGTTTCATCACCTGTGCAAGCAAAGTGCTTCTGAATTTATAGCGAGAGGAATTGCTTTATGTCTGAGAAATATTCAGCATATATGTGAAGATTTCTTCAAGCAAGACATCACAGGCAGTAGCCTCATGAATCTGATTAAGAGAACACCAAGAGAGAGCAACACTGTGGTAAAGAGTAAAGGGGGGCTTGGTTTTATCAAAGTATCTTATCTTTGAAGAGTCTTCTAGATTGAGGAGAGGGAAGGTAGCTAGAACTGAGGGGAATGTGACAGAATAGATGTCGAGGGCAGCTACAAGTACCTTGGATTCTAACAGGCAAATGGTAAGAGGTCACAAGGAAAGCAACTATAGCCACTATACCTACAAAGAGTGAGAGAATTCCGGGAATGAGAGCTGGGAGTTCTGGGAATGGGAGGATCTGGGCTATCACCTCCACTCCACCAGTCGTTCGTCAGATACCCCGCAGGCATAACAAGCCGGTCTAAGGAGGAGACAGAAGCCACTGACATCAAGACAAGGAACCTCCTCACAATGCACAGAGGGTTTCATCCCAAATCCAGCACTCCGAGTACACTGCGCGGAAGGAGGGGGGTGGGAGAGCATTAGTGAGCGTCGGAGCCACTATCCAGGATGAAACAAACAAGATCCAGGAATACACCAGACTGTGCAAAGATGTCTCTGTAACAAACCGGGACATAACAGCAGGATGCAAGATGCTAGCAGGCAGAGCGTACAAGTACGCCGTAACCAAGTGGATGGAGTAGTGTACAGATGTGACTTGTGTACTTCACTATAATTTTGAAGATCTCTACATCTCTTATCACAGTCCACTGCAGTTACTCACCTGGAATCTTCAGATATACACTCACTGGCCACTTTATTAGGTGCACATGTTCAACTGCTCATTGATGCAAATATCTAATTATCCAATCATATAGGGGCAACTCAATGCATTTAGGCATGTAGGCTGAAGTTCAAACCAAGCATCAGAATGGGGGAAGAAAGGTGATATAAGTGACTTTGACCGTGGTACAATAGACAGGCTGGTCTGAGTATTTCAGAGTATTTCAGAAAACGCTGATCTACTGGGATTTCCACGCACAACCATCTCGAGGAAGAAAATCTCTAACAGAAAATATCCAGTGAGTGGCAGTTCTCTGGGCAAAAATTCTTTGTTGATGCCAGAGGTCAGAGGAGGATGGCCATAGCGGTTGGAGCTGATAGAAAGGCAACAGTAACTGAAATATCCACTCGGTACAACCATGGTATGCAGAAGGGCATATCTGAACGCACAACACGTCGAACCTTGAAACAGATGGGCTACGGTAGCAGAAGATCACACCAGGCACCTCTGCTGTCAGCTAAAAACAGGCAACTGCACTTTGCTTCAGTTCATCAAAATTGAACGATAGAAGATTGGAAAAACGTTGCCTGGTCTGTTGAGACTCGATTTCTGCTGACATTCAGATGGTCGGGTCAGAATTTGGTGTAAACAACATGAAAGCATGGATCCATCCTGCCTTCACGGATCCGTCCTGTATCCGCGGTAATGTAATGGTGTGGAGAATATTTTCTTGGCACAGTGCACCAAATTCCAAATGAGCATCACTTAATCAACACAGTCCACCTGAGTATTGCGTCTGACCATCATGTCCATTCATGACCACGGTGTCTTCTGACGACAACTTCCAGCAGAATAATATGCCATCACAAAGCTCAAATCATCTCAAACTGGTTTCTTGAACATGAATTCACAGTCACTAGATCTAAGTTCAATAGAGCACCTTTACCTTGTTTTATATATATACATATACATACATACACCCACAGTACCAGTCAAAAGGTTAGACACACCTGACTGAATGTGAGGTTTTCATAGTCATTTAAAGGCACTAAAATCTAATGGTTTATGCCTAAATTTATTTTTAAAACAGATTTGAGTAGTGAAGCTTAATAACCTATGTACGAATTGAGTTCCAAAACAAAATATACATTTACATATAAATATAATAATAATAATAGAATTAAAAAATGTAATTTAATTGTATACACTCCCTCAACAAATAGTTTTCATTAACAACTTTAGTGTTTCACCCTACACATCTGTGAGAATTTCTTTAAGACATCAGAGATGCCT
>NC_137510.1:24575000-24580000 GCF_041902795.1 Electrophorus electricus
GATTACGATGAAGGAGAAATAGTGACCACAAACAGCAATGCACACAAACACTAACATACACGTGTACATCTAACATTGAACGCGAACATCCATCGTCTACACCAACAATGACTGACGTCGAACTACACGCATGGGGGTTTAAATACATATATAGATGAAACAAAGAACCGGGTACAGGTGTGTGGTTACAAACAAGACACAAGTCACAATGAACAGTCAACAGTGAACAGTGAACCATGTGATGAGCAGGAAGGGTAGCGTACCGTGACAGTACTACACCTTGTACAGTTACTCTGTAATGCTGGCTCTGAGGAGGATGTGTAGAGTTTCACCTGCTGTGTAGAGTTTGTCGAGCAGCTGATAGAAGTCAGGTACGTGTCGAGGCCTGAGTATGAAAGTTGGGTTTCTCAGTTGGCCCAAGAGCTCAAGTTCAGCATCAGTGCACTCAAAACTCCACCAGTCACCGTGGGCCACTCGCTCACACCGACTAACCATACTGTGGAATTCCTGGAGGAACCCCACATGACAAGACTTCAAAGCCATCTCTGCACCTGCTTACCCCTGCAAAAGAGCTTCTCACGGAGTGTGCGCTGCGATTCCTGCTGGAAACTAGCCAAGTTCCCTCTGCCTGGTTTTGCCTAATCTGGCCCCCTGACCCAACCGGAGCTGCTCACCTCGATACCTCTTACAGAAACACAGGTGATGTATGCTTTCGAGAAAAGCACCAGGAAGGGGCGGGGGGTGGGCGCACGTCCCGGTCACGATGTGCTTGCTTCCGCTGGTCATGCTGGGCATCTTTAATGTCACCCCTGGCAGGTTTGGACACCTTTGCAGTGTGAGAAGCCAAATATCAGCGGCTCTACCAAAATCTTCAGAGCTTTAATGGACTCTGTAGCTTCTCTGGAAGGGCAGAACACAGCATCCTATTTTTTTTTTTTGCTATTTTACTAAGTCCTACCCAAAATAATTCAGTGAGCCCATTTTCACCTTGTGGTCACCGGCATTTTTATATCCCTGTTCATCCATTTCACGGCTTTTTTTGTGTCCGCCTGTCTCTCACCATTTGGGTACGAGGTGGAAACTAATATTTCCCTTAAAAGCTTTTACCCATTAACCCCGAGCTCGGCGCGTGGCGTGTTTATTGTGTTTGTAAACTTTTTGTGCGTCTTGTGTCCTTCAAACCGCTCCTGTCAGAAACGTTCCTGTCTCCCCTGACGCCACGCGTCGACAGCTCTGCCCCCAGATTAACAAGAGGCCGTGCGGCGCCGTGGAACTGCGCCCGGCGCGAGGTCATTAGCTGCCGATCGACATTCCCTGTCACGCTTGGCCAAGGCAGCTGTCACGGCACGTTAACGGCTCGGCCATGGGAGCCAGCGCTTGGAGCTAATCGTCGGCGAGCGTCTGAGGTGGCGGTGCCTCGCTGTGCGGGTCCGCTCTTTAATTAGCCCCCCCTCCCCTCCCCATCGGCATGACCCACAGATGGATCGTTTACGAGTCAGGGCCATCCGTCAAGCGGAGGAACCGCGCGGAGCCCCATTCAACTGCAATGGCTCTTCCAACCGCCTCCCGACACCGAGCAGCTCTCCTCCCCTGCCGGCATCTGATGCTAATTCCTCCATACCCACAATGCTAATTCCATACCACAGCACCGGAGTCTGTGGTGTCAGATCATATTAGGGATGCCTGGGGCAGTGTAGCATCATTGCTTGAGGTGAGTGAGTTTATGCTGGGTGTTTCTGGGGATTTGGTGGCGCGACTGATTCTGGGATTGGACTGGGTTGGGGACGTTCTAGGACAGAGGCGTCTTAGTCGAGTCCTCAGGGACCCGCATCCGGACCAGGCTTTTGATGTGTTCCAGCTCCTCGTATACCTCAGGCAGGGCTGCAGTGTTCTTTATTGCCTGGCTGAGGGGCATTGGGAGCTGTAACACAACATAAATCTGGTCTGTGTAGAGGACCCTAAGGATTATATTGAGGGATTGAGAACCCCTATTCTGGGAGATTATCAGGTAGGGAAAACATTATTCATGGGCTTTTGTTGAATAGAAATAAAGCACAAAAAAGTTTTTAAAAAAAAAACAAAAACAAAAAGAAAAAAAAAAACAGCCTGAGCAGTTTTGACACTTGACATTTCACAGCCAAATAGAAATGGTGGATTTTTCATGGCAGTCTTTTTGAAATATCCTGCATGATTTACCGAGTGATTGAAACTGTGGAACTGGGTCACATTTAAAGGCTCATATTTGGACCATTTGGGAGCTTGAAATAATGACACACATGCACAAAAAAGGATTGAACACTCAACCACTGACAGAGAAGAATGACTATAATTGGCCCAATGCCCTTGTGTACTCAATAAACTTGTTGCAGTTCCAATTATTTTCTGCGCAAGAACCAAACCTCTTTAGTATATCACTCAACAGTCCCACAGAGATTGGACAGAAACAAGGGAACAAACAGACTGATACTTGTCCCACACGGCCTGCAAGATGAATCGGCTTGTTTTGTTTTTATCATAGTTGTCAACATCAGAAGCCAGGTTATTCTGTTGATATAAGGGTAGTTTTCTTAGGTGAGCATGAGTAGCAGAAGGGGCGGTTATCTCTGACAGTTCATAGAAATGAGCCAAATCTGAAGAACATATTGCACTAAGATGTGGGTCATTGTGGAAACATTTTTAAATGTGACATTTTTGGTCCTTCCTTTTGAGGTCCGCGGTGCCTAAATCAAATTGTGCCAAAGGTCAAAAGTTCCCTCGGTTTTCATCATATAGCCTAGAACTGCTCTAATGGGAGTCTTACAATGTTAATGCGACCATAAATCGGGTTCCAGCACGAATGCACACAGTGTAACTAGGAAAGTTGTCCTGGACTGGGAAATCATTCCGTGCATTCCTACAGCATGAAAGACGCCATTTGCCACCATTTTCTTTCTGAGACTGAGATTTTCATGATGACAGTTAGCACAACTGGGAATTGACCCCTCCAGTGGTTGGCCCGTTCTCCATGATCGATTCCTTCTCCTGAGGTCAAAAAGTATGTGATGGTGATGGTGATTTCTGGCTAGGTTCACTCCCGTTTTATGGTGACTCTCACGTGCTTTGTCATCGTGGAGCTCCCCATGCTCTGCACACCTCAGTGTTTCACCTGCTGTGGGAACCAAAGTTCTTTAGTAATGCGTAATAACTGTATATCTAAGTGTCATTGTTTATATTATGTATAAAGTTAATAAGGTACAGTAGTGCATAAGTTGCTGTTTAATGTACAATATCCATATAGATTTTATTCGATTTAGCTTTAGACTAAACTCAGCTATAGCGCTTCTCTTGCGAGAGAAGTTTTGTTTTGACATATTCTGTTATGTGTATAAGATATATAGCGGCATAAACACCTTTAAGTCATCCTTTGTATGAGAATTCTTGTGGAAGTTATTCGACGAGTGTTACCTCGGAAATATCCTTTAGCCCCCTAATCTGCTGCAACACACGTGATGTTATACAAATGAAGGGTCACATCAATAAGGCAATGCATAGAGTCATATGTGCAGAGACGCGCTATGCAGTGCTTCAGGTTTTGAAGACTAGGTCTAAAAAGCACTGGTCAGGAACCTCGCTTGTTTAGGGCAACGGCTCCGTGGAATCTTATCAGCTGAGCATTGTTGTAGTGTCCCCGTACAAATGTGTCTGACCTAGCTAATAAGGTGCAGGACGAGGACCAATGGGAATGCGCTCCTGCGGAGTTCCACCCACTGCATCACCCGGGGTCTGGGGGAACGACGTGTCTCGAGCTGCCTGGGCACAAGTTCATTTTTTCAGACCTGCTATGGCGGCCGTTCGTCTGAACCCCGCTGGAAATAGGCCCGCACACGTCTGCTGTGTTTGTACCTCATCTTAAATGAAGTTTGCTGAGCGTGGCATAGGTCTGAAATAGAGGTCTTTGTTCCAGTCTCCTCAAGGGATCCGCCTCTGGTCAGGGATTTCTCTGCTTCCCTGACACACTGCGTATCTCCCTTATCTAAACCCAGATGACTATCTGCTCCCCTACCCTTGGCTTTAAGCAATCTGCACTCTCTCTATCTCTCTATTTTCTCTGTCTGCTTTCCACGATCTCCCATCATCTACCTCTGTTCTTTACCTGCTTTTTTTGGCCACACGCACACCCAAACACAACTGTCTCTCTTGTAAGGGTGTCAAGGTCAGAGTATATATGAACTCTCAAAGAAAGCGTAAAAAAAATGTCCACTGTAATAACTATACAAGGATGATGCCTCAGGTGGTTTTTTTCACTTCTCGCTTTCCTCCACGTTTAATCGGTTTCTTCATTTTCCGTCTCCCTGTCCTCCCCTCTGTTCCTTCCCTTTTCTTTCTGCTTTCTATGCAACATTTTCCAAATCCCATTTGCATGTCCCTGTGCAGGCTTCCTAGAGTGGAACGCTGTAGATTACCACGGAGCGCCTCGCCGCTGCACACACGTGAACCAGCTTGGAGGGCTCCCATCATTATCCCTGCTGCAGTTTTACTGCTGTTCCTCCATCCTACCCCTTTCTCCACCTTTCCACTTGCTCTATCACCCATCTGTTGATGGCCCCCCCCACCCCCTGTGAGAAATAGAATAGGGGGGTGGTGGCAGCAGATGGAGTTTTGAAAACGCTGGTTCCCCCTCCATGCGCCTGCCTCTTGGCTCTGGTGTGTCTGTCCTCCACCTCTGTTCAGCTGGGGAGGTGGGAGGGGGGTGGGATGATGAAGTGAGCCACTGCAGGAGGAGATGGAGTGGGGGATGGGAGCTGGGTGAAAAAAACTTAATAGGAAAAGAAACAGGGGCAAGCGAGAAAGAGGGAGATGGAAGGAGGAGACGATAGTGAAGGTGGAGAGTGACACAGGGCCAGTCGATTACTGAAAGCGAGATGGATGGACACAAAGGCGGCGTGTGTGTGTGTGTGTTGGTATGCATGTAATTAGCATTAGCGGGCTGTAAGAGATATGATGTGTGTCTGAGGGTGTGA
>NC_137510.1:24582500-24587500 GCF_041902795.1 Electrophorus electricus
ACACTGGGGCAAGTAGGATGGCGCTGCTTCCACCTGCGTGGGTAACGACTCACTGTGGTACTCTGGCCAATCCCGAGGCTCTAATCCAATGCCACTCCTGGATTTTGTACTCACTGGCAATCAATAGAACAGTAGCTGTCAAAAGCGTCCGTTCTGCGGTCATAGATGAGCCCTGGCTAAAGGGCTGCTGTATTTTCCAGCCAGGAGTGGATATATAACCCTGTTACACGCTCTAAAAAAAAAACAAAAAAACCCTGAGTATGTAGTGCTTATGATTTGTTGCATGAACAGTAATCTGCCCCTTTATCAGAACATACATTTATGGCATTTAGCTGACACTTTTATCCAAAGCAACTTACAATTATGACTGAGTACAACTTGAGTAATTGAGTGGACCCTGGCGGTGGTTTGAACTAGCAACCATCTGATTACTATACACACAGATGTGAACGATCAGGCCAACAGCATGTCAGATCGTTCGGAACCTTCGTCTTGGGATGTTCATTGTGTAGCACGTTTGCGCTTTTTGGTTCTGCGTTTGGTTCTGCGTTAGCAGTGAAGTGGCCGTCTCCACTGTGCATCGTAGTCCGACGTGCAATTTCAAAAATTAATATACGCACCACATCAAATCTTAATCCATTCTGCAAGCGTCTATTTGATTTTGGCTTCTGAAACTCGTTTTAGCTGAAACTGCAGCACCAGTCTACAGGAATGGCTGCGTGCTGGGTTAGTTTCCCGTTAGTTAGCACCGTTGCTGCTAAAAATCTTAATCAGTTTGATATTGTATTGTTTATACGGCCAGGCAGGGTGCATGTTAGCTGGTGTGTGTTCTCCTTTTTAAAACTCTGATTCCATGTAATGCACTAACTAGCACCTCAAATACAGTTACAGTAATTTAATGTTTAGCAATGCTACGCCCCCTACAACCGGCCAATTTACAGGTGCTGCCTGTCGCGGTAACTAGCACCTACTGAATAAAATATACCGTTTCGCTTATTTAATGTTAGCAATGCTACGAACGTGAAATCTGCCCCATTTTTAAGCACAGTGATCTGCGGTAGATATCTTTTAAAAAGTGGAACCACGAGCGAAAAGAGATGAAGGGAGATAATGGCTCGCGCAGGCAGGTGTAGCCCATCATCCGCGCGCAGCCCCCAGGTCTCGCCGACGCGCTGTCTGTCAAAGGTTCCGAGAAGGTGTCAATACCGCTGACTCCAAACGGGCTTTCAGAGATTCGTTTCTCCTCCCCAGCAGTCTCCGTTAAACACCACCTCCGCGAGCCGTCGTTCCCGGGTCTACGTCAGGTCGCCGCGTATCGTAACCTCGCGCGCGCTCCCGTTGCCGGCGTCGCTGTCTTACCGCGCCGCCCTCCTTGTCTGTTTGCCTGTCGCTACACTCCGTACGGTTTCAGTAATTATTCCCCATCAGCCGAAGACCTTAAAGTGATTCGAGGTTGAGTTACCCTAAAGAAAGCAGCCCGGTAGCGTGCTTTCTGCAGGGCCGTCACGTCATGCAGGGTTTAGCACCCAGCAACAAGCGTGCTGGGTGAAGGGATTAGCAAAGCCAATTTCAGCTTTCTAAAGCTGCTCTGTGTGCACTTGTAGTGCACAGATAGTGGGTGACATTAGAGGTTGACGGTTATGTAATCAAGACTATATATTACAGTTGTTTCAGTGGAGCCAGTTAACACCAAGAAGACAGAAAAATCCAGCTCTTTCTCCTTATTACCCAGTGCGGTTCAGGACGTGTCGCCGGCATGTCCTTATTAGCGGAAGATAAGTGCTGTTCTGCGTAGATGGTCTGTCTCTGTATCTGGTTCAAGCATTACCTCTTGCATGTATATCTTGCATGTATATCTAGTATCTTGCATTATATCTCGTTATGTTGTGTCTCTTGGATCACATTACATATCGAGGAATAACTTCTGAGCTATGCAAATTCTCCATATCAGTGGAAGTTAAAATGGAAGTCATTTGAGAGCTGAGCTTTCTTGTGTTAAAAAGGTTCTGCTTATTGCTGCATTTGAGCCAGAAACGGAGAGAACTCGTCTTTTTCGTAACCTTGGTTTTGTGATGTCAAAATATTCATTTCACATCTCGCACTTTTCACTGTAAAGTCAGGGCGCTTCGCAAGAAGGCCTAATTCGATTAACCGCAGTCCTAGCGTTTGAGGCGTCTTCCAAAGCCGACGTCATGTTTCCAAGGTGATCCGGGTAGAGATTCCAGGCGTGAGATGCATAGGCTTATGAGACACGCACCCACGGTCCACTCTGGGGAGACGAGGCAGCTTGTGCTGTTCTCATATCAGCTACTGGAGTGTGGAATGAATGCAGAGGAAGTCAGCAAAGTCCTCGGATCCCTCGGTCAGGAAGAACAGGAAGTAGTCCTTCAGAGTCTGCTCTGTGCCCGCAGGCAGCCTGCGGCAACGTGCAGGGGGCGGGGCTGACTGTCGCAGGGCGCGTTTCCTTCGCCGGTGATGACCAAACGGGCAGGAATCACAGAGCCGCCGCACGTGCTGCGTGTCGTTCTTAGAAAGCAGGTGAATGCTTAGGAAGCTGTGACCATGGCCCAATGTCGTAGGTACAGCTCAGTGCTTTTAGAATCTTCAAACTGCTAAGAGACCTTAACATGAACGTAATAGTAAGAGCGGCGTGGGTGATGTTGCTGTGAGAACAGCTGCCTGACTGTGCTGGTTATCCCCTGCTTATTCTTGAGCTGTAATCTTACCTTTTCTACCTCTGGAGTCGGGGGGGGATGGTGTTGGTGGTACAGGCTACACATTTAAACTTTTATGCTGTGTACATTGGCATTGCTGCTGTAACCGGTAAAATGTAAAGTTGTGCATTTGCAAACGTTTTTCTCACCCTTAATGTTGGCGTACGCTACGTTGTTCTGCCAGAGAGGCCCGACTACAGAAGGCCGAAGGGGAATGTGATTGGGTGGAGCCGCTAACAGCGAGCCAATGAAAATGTGGTGTAAGTGCAGCGAGACAGGTTCTGTGACATAAGCAAGGTGTGTTCACAGTGAGATGTACACAGAGAAACTGTGTTGGGAGCCTGGGGAAATTATAACTTTGTTGTGTAACTAAGCACATTGGTTTTCTTCTTGGTTGCTTGGTTTTGGTTTTCTTCAGTAAAAGTACCACCTCGTGTTATCTTGATTAAAAATGCGTTGAAAATTTAAAGGCCTTTTCTCTTCGTGCATCGCATAAATATTGGATTAATATAAATAATTGATATCCAGTTGATTCTGTAGAGACATGGATATTTTAATAATACTTTACAGAGCTGTCAGAAACGGTGTGTTTAATTCACATTAATTATCTAAAAGTGATTACTGTGGTTTGAGTTTGAGTAGTGATGCATAGTACTACTTCTATTATGTTTTATTTATGTTCTGCTTACGAGCTCTCATTCATTTGAATTAAACTGATATGCCTTGTTGTTCAGTAGGGTTGGCTTTTCTGTGTGGAAAGGAACCAGAAAGTATTCGACCACGCAGCTGAATTAGCGACACAGACGATTATTTTATTAGTCCTGCATTTGAAATACATGAAAAAAGATATATAAACACACTATACTACTATATAAATAATGTATATAGGTATTATTTATTTAGTATTATTTATATAGTATGCTACTATAGTTATATAGTAAATGGCATATAATAAATTATTTACTAGCCTATCTGTGACTACCTGTTATTAAATTTTGTAATTAACTCAATTATTTAAAATTGAATGCATATCACTTACAACCCAGTGTAGTATGTGTGTTTAAATAAAGTATCTTTATTCGGTTAAGCTTCGATGAATTATAATTAAGAGTTATACAGCATCCATTTAAACAAATGATCAAGTGTTTTAATTACAACAAACAAGTAAAATGATTATAAGGTGTTATTTAAGGGAACCTCTCTCTCTGTCATTTTGTGTCTGTCTCCCCCCACACGCACCTAATACTAACACTTCAGTTTTTTATGAATTGTGGTTTGTCTGGAGCCCGCTGTACTGTTGAGAGAGATATTCCATGGCCTGAGTTGGGAGGCCAGTCCTTCATCCCTTAAAGCCAGAGTCTGATCCTCTGACCCTCGCTCCCTTTCACTCGTTTTCCTCCATTTGTGAAAGTAGGACATCATAATTTTGCATCCCCCCCCCTCCCCCAGGGTTCGGAGCAGATTGGCCGTTTGCACCCTGCTGTGTTTGTCTGAATCACGTAGACCGGAGCCCTTTGTTCTCCATACCTTCCATCTCTCTGCCATTATCCCCCACCTCGCTCAGCCACTGTGGGCCATTTCGGTGTATCCTCACACCTGCCCCAGCCATCCACGTAATAACCAGGAGCTGCTGTGAGTAAGCCCTTCTTATACTCCCTATCCACCGTGAATTCAATCTCCCTGCCTTTTGACATCGCGGACTTGGGACTGACGGTAACATTTGATTGGTGGGGGCCTGCATCCATTTACCAGTGGTGGAGAATCAAGGATGCGTTTTCTCGTCACTGTCCCCAGCAATGTTTTGCTGCCTTGGTGTGACAAAGTGTCTTCATGTTAATGAAGGAGAGGGGAAGGTTTGTCCTTTTTTTCCGTTCAGTAACAAATGATTTGATTTGTGGAGCCAAGGAGACCTGTGGCAAGTTTGCAGCTTTTTTTGGTGCAAAAAACCAAAAGTGTTTCTTTGAAGTAAGGTTGTGTCAGGACCTGAAATTCCATTGGCACAGTGAGATGAGTTGTTTTTCACATTATTCCTCAAAAAAACAACAACTGTTAGCCTGCAAATCAGAGGCAGTAAAGTGCCTCTCTCGTACCACTCCGGAGAAATTGTCTGTGAATGGTTGTGTTCGCACAAATGTGTGATAGTTCAAAGTAGCGATCTTGGCTGTGGTCCTATTTTTTGACTGTAATTCAGGTTATCTAGCTATATTATAAGATAATCTGCAAGGTATACAGAACTTTAAACATAGATATATTGCCTACAATGCTTAGAGTACAGTAGATACAGTA
>NC_137510.1:24590000-24690000 GCF_041902795.1 Electrophorus electricus
GCCAGTTTTTATCATGTTGTGACGATTCAGTCTGGCGTTGCCATTGTGGTGAACTGCCCGTGTGGCTGCGTGGTAATTTATGCTAGCCTCCCTCCTACTCTTCATCAGAGTTTAGTGACTGCTGACCAGTGAACCACTGCTGGCCGGATATTGTGGTGCGACTGACCGCTTTCCTTCCTGGCAGCACTATTGATGCGCGTAAATCTTCCGGCAGCACTGCTGTGACTTTCCCACTCACGCCGGTGTGACCTCTGCTGTCATGTCCCTGCTGCGCTGAGAGTGGTCTCCACCTAGATCATGTCCTCACAGTGGTCCTGTGCTTGGCTGCTGGTGAACTGATGGACAGGGTGGCGAACAGCAGACAAACTGCGTACTGTAGTAGATCCGTGCTCACGCCATTCAAGGAATATCCAGTGAGGAAGCGGCTTTTAATACCACCGGCGGCGGTGGTAGCTCAGTGGTTAAGGTACTTGTAGTGGGGTGATTGCTGGTTCAAGCCCTGCCACCGCCAACTTGCCACTGTTGGGCCCTTGAGCAAGAGCCTTAACTCTCAATTGCTAAAGTTGTACTCAGTCATAATTGTAAGTTGCTTTGGATAAAAGCATCAGGTAAATGTTCATCTATGTACTTATTCATTCATATTTGTAAAATGAGTGTGACATCCAAAACTCCACAAATTCCTTTTCATTAATCCATTATTGAAATTTGCAAAGAAGTCGCAAATTCTCAGCTGCGGTGGGAATAGAAATCAATTTGCCAAACTGATTACTTCAAACTGTCCGTGTCTATAAATCAAATGTTTGATTCAGCAGCTTATTTGTTAAAAGCACTGTGGTCCCGTTAAAACAGCCCCACTGAACTCGAACAATCATAGGTTGGAGCATATACTTTAATGTGTTTATAAATACATTATAAAAACAAAACTGATATTCATTCATTTGTTAATTTTGTGTGTGTGTTTAAGTATATATGACGGCTATATATTGATGGATTTTTTTTTCTTTATATCACTCGGTGTCCTTCACCTGTACATTATGTCAGTATCAGGTTCGAAGACAATATTTTTAGAACTACCAAAAGCCAAACTATAGTAATTAAATTTCTTTTTGTGTGTGCGTGTTTTACAACTAATTTATTTATTATGCAAAACATAGTGGGACATTGTGATATGCAAGATTACTTATTTTATTTTACTTTGTGTTACTAGGCTACGGAAAGTCCGTAACCACAGAAATATTTAACTTATGAATGACTCTTTAAAACGCTGAAGATCTTTAGACCACTATTGGGAATTTAGGTCATATGAGAAGTGTATTCACACCTCACACCCTTCACGCATGTTGATATCCTCCATGTACAAATACAACCATCTATTCCATTATAGTTATAAATGCACACGAGCCAGAAAATCTTCCTTCCATTATCTGGAAGAGATAAATGAGTGTATTTGCAGGTCCTTTATGAGTTAATACTGAGTAAAAGGTACATGTGGGAGAGAGCGTGAATAAACGAAAAAAAGACAGAGTCTGAACAAAAGCACACTTAAGGAGAGGAGACAGGAGACGCTCACTTAGAGACGGACCATCATCACCAGCGCCCATCATTCCTCTTTCTCCCCACCCTCCATCTCTCATCGCTGCTACTCCTCCCACTGTATCACAGCAGCAAAGGCAGGGCATGAAGGAGTAACTGTCATCTGACTCATTTAATGTATGAACTATCAAATGTGTGTGTGGGTGTGTGTGCTTGCAAGAAGCTCGCATCATGGGTGAAGGGCAGAAAGAATTAATGGAACTGTAAATCACTGACTCAACAAGTCTGAACATATTTAAAATAGATTTCACGTCTGTTCTATTGTAGATTGAAATGTAAATTTTATGCAAAGGTTAATATATCCCCTTTGAATTGCTGGAACCTTTTGGTGTCAGGTCATGTGCGGTAGCTTTTTGCTGTCGGATCACTTTCAGTCTCGTGTGGTCGCTCCTCTTTCGCACGTCCATCGAGACCTCACTGGAATCCAGATCCTCTTGAACTCAGGGCATGGCGCAGCAGAACTCCAGAAACTGCCAGAACACTGCGTATCACACGGACGCGGCGTCTCACATGAGCGTGCGTCAAACGTGGACCATGTATGCACGCGTCTGCCTCATTGGTCACCTCCCTGACCTTTTGTCTGTTCCCACCACTGTGTCAGTGTGGAACACAGTGACATGTTAAGACCTGCCCAGTGACCCAGTCATTGAAAACAAGCCCCTTCATGCTCCAGATATTTGCATTTTTTTTTTTTTATAGCACAGGCTACTCACCTGTGAGTAATGCGAAGTCATCGCTGCTGACATCAATGAGAGCCCAAGCGCCAAGAGACTTTATGCTTAGATATTATGGCAGCTTGCAGCTAACTGAATCAGAGCTAAATTATATTAATAAAGTTCGCGCCGTGTGTCGTTTGCAGTAACGTATCGCTCAAGAGCGGTGATGGAGTGGTCACGCGCTCGGCCGACTCAGCAGAGAGGTCAGTGAGGTGGCGTCGGGGTAAGGATCCGCTGACTGAAGACCGTGGAGTCCTGTTTGTGTGCCAGAATTTGAATACGCAAGCTCCATTTGACTGTACCTGTGCGTGAGTGTGTGTGAGATAGAAAGATGGATGAGATGTTCTGGTTCATCCCAGTCCATCCAGGAGCACGGGAGGGCCTCGCTGTCAAAACCCCCAAGGCTGAAATGGATGCCCGCAGGTGTTGGGCTCTACGTCAATAGTGTCAGTGGCCAAGGTCCTTGCTGTCAGAACAGACAAGGCCTGGTAAAACATGCACTTAGAGAAGAGACGGTGTCGGCTAGCGACAGAGCCGCTGTGTTCCAGGAGAACCCAGCAGAGGAAGAACTGTGAATGGAGCTGGCAACAGTAGCACGTTAAGATGAAAAGAGTCGAGGTACAAGAGGTAAGGATGAGGACACCCGTGAAACCCAAGAGAGAGCTACGGATGGGTCGGCGACAGGGAGGGTAAAGGGGGAGGGGCGAGGTAGAATCGCGGCAGGGAAGAAGAGTCAGAGGTAGAAGGAGAGAGCCGTCAGAGAGGGATGAAGGACGAGTGAGAGAACCGATGGAGATGAGAAATGGAGCGGAGAGACACAAAGACTGTTTGAACTGCAGCACTTCTGACTGGATGGCATACTGAGAGGAGGCTCAGCATGAGTGTGTGTGTGTGTGTGTGTGTGTGTGTGTATGTGTGTGTGTGTGTGTGTGTGTTATATGCTCGAGACTATATATGTGTGTTTTTGGCTGCTGACTCCAGACTTTCTTTGACGGGAACGGGCTTTTGAAGTTTTTACTGAGCTCCTGCAGCGTCTGCCTACGGAAAGCTGAAAGGGTCATAGCATGGATGACTTTGTTTTCTCTGGAATCATTCCGGATGGGCTTTAGGCAAAAAAAACCAAACCCTGCCTTCTTTTTGTTTCTCTTGCTCTCCAAAGAGCCTCGCGTAACAGTAATGTGCGTAAGCCTCCCAACATGGCGCACTACAGTAGGGCAGAGTGGAGTATCTTTTATATAAGACTTAAATTCAACATTTATGTTCCACAATCCAAATCAATTATGGAGAGTGATTCATGTTGCTATTATTATAACTGTCAGATTCACTTCTTACTTACAAAGATGAAGAAACAAATGAATTGCCAGCAATCTACTCCTTCCTTTGTCTGAGTCTCTCTCTTTCTCGCTTGATAATTACGATGGCTGATTTTCCGGTTTTCTTGCACTCATAAAACAGCTCTATAGACTGCCAAGTGTGCTGCAAATGCTCTCTCTACCCCCCCCCACCCCAACCTCCACCTCTCTCTCTCCACCTCTCTCTCTCTCCACCTCTCTCTCTCTCTCTCCCTCTCTCCACCTCTCTCTCTCTCCACCTCTCTCTCTCCACCTCTTTAACATTCTCTCCTTCTGTTCCTCTCCCCCCCCACACACACACGTGCGTACACACACACACACACACACACACACACACACACAAAATAAAAATGGTGAAAGCAAAAGGAGAGAGGTATAGCTGCTCTTAAGCGTGAATTGTTAAGAGCAGCGCTGCTTAACAGAGCTCCACACTACAACTACTACACTACACACATTTACCCATTAAAACCAGATTCAGGCCTAGCTGCCATAGTAGAAATATGGGACAGTTTTTATCACGATCTTTGCTGATCTCTGAAAGTCATAGTTCATAAGTCGGTTTGTGCATGTGTGTGCATGTGTGCTCATGCCTGCATGTATGTATATGAGGTATCAGATGTGTTTTTGGGTCTGCACAATTCCCCTGTGCTGCTATTTGGGCTCAAAGGTCACGATAGAGTGACCTCTAACTTGCTGGCAGTCTAATACTCGACACACGCTACCCTCATAAGGACCTTCTAGGCTTGCAAAAGAGACAGTGTGCCATGAACTGTTCCAACACCCACAAACATGATGCATAACCACGTAGCTCTTTCACTACCTACACTGTGTGGGACAAGTTCAGCCGTTCATAAAGTTGTTCCGAAAATAAAACACGCTCCTCAACCTGACCCCATGTTTATGGCCTAAAGATATCGAAGGCTGTAAAATGGATGGGAATTCCTTTAGGGCATTAGCCCTGCTAATAAAGCGTAATGTTTTGTTTTCCGTACCGGTCGTTAGTATCGCTGTGATGTGTGGCTGTGCTTTGTGCTGGATGGATGATGTTCTTTTTTGTGTCTCTTCTTATTTTGTGCTCCCAGGATGCTAATTGTCTAATTCTCTCCATTGTTCACAGCGCTGCCATTATTTTGATGTGCAGGCAGACCAGTCCCCCAGTCCATGCGAACAACTAAACGTGTGCTAATTGGCGCACCTGCTCAGACACTGCGCGCGCTTTTCAGTTAGCGATGGGACTCCTCAACGGAGAAGAAAAAGCAGGAGCCTCTTAGCCGTCCTTAGGATAGTGTACTCGTTAACGTTCCTGCTGCAATTTACGTACCAGCGTGTTGACAGACGCTAGCAGACACCTGTGTCCACCTGCGATGCGCATTCGAGCAGACAGGATATGGAACGGTGGTTTTATGGTTCAGGTTGCCATGTCACAATGCTGGCAGTCACCCGGCAGTCCAGGGATGAGAACAGGGTGTCATCCTGTCATGTCTTCTTATAAAACCAGGAAGAGACAAGGAAAGACATCTTAGACAGCAGCAACCACTCAAACAACCACGTCGGCCACTGGGGGGCAAGGCTACGGAGACGCGCTTCAGGTCCCGCACCCTCGTCGTGCTCTGAAGCTTAGTCATGTGGATGGATGGGGGGAAAATGTTTCCCTCCATTTTCGGATTCACCACTTCAAATGTCAAAATTGAAATTTGTGCTTTTGGCCAGATGTGTGAATGGGGCTGTCGTTTTGATCTTGACCTAAATGTATATGAATAGTGGTCCATGCTACAGCAGTGTCTGTGTGAGAAACCGTACAAGTGTTGGCAAGGTTCAGCTTGTAATGTCAAAACTTGTCCTACAGGGGGTGCTATAGGCAGCAGACGGCGTCTCCATGAGGAGCAGTAGAAGATGCCGGAACTGCCTGCGCTGCTGCTGTCGATTCACTTCCGCTTCCTGCTATTTACTGTGGTTACCATGCCGCCGTCTTCTCTAAGCCAGGCCCCTATCCTGTCCTCTGTGCGGATGGGTGAGTCACACAAAAATCACAGAAATCATCTTTGTCTAAACCAGTAAGAG
Source organism: Electrophorus electricus (assembly GCF_041902795.1). Lineage (NCBI taxonomy): Eukaryota > Metazoa > Chordata > Actinopteri > Gymnotiformes > Gymnotidae > Electrophorus > Electrophorus electricus. Next base: position 24,595,723 of record NC_137510.1, read on the forward strand.
GATTCCATGAGATTACAGATTATATTCTTTAGACCCTCATCAGTAGTTTATGATTTAATGTAACCATGTTGGAATAAGATAGACTCTCCCTCTATAGTGCCCTCCATAAATATTATGTTGTATATTCATAATTAAAGATGGGAACATAAATATCAAGCAGAATTAGCTATAAATAAATAAACAAATTAATCTTTGATGTTATTTCAGCTTTTGTGGGATTCCATAGCATTTGTCGTGTTAGTACATTATTATTTTAGGAACAATAGGGTTGTTTTTGTTTTGTTTAGTTTTGCATTTGCACTGTAGGCTATAACAGAAGTATGATCTTTTATTACTGACAAACCGAAACAGTATAACATAAACTGCAAAGACCTGCATATATTTACATAACCTCCACAGGCAAACTGATAGCATGCTAATTAGGTTCTCATGGACCTAAAGATCCTGGTAGAGAACCTCTTGACCTTTGGATGTAACGTGCGGTGGCCCGAGTGCCGCAGGGCGCGAGGCAGGGCGCACAGACTCCTCCAACGGGGACGAACATTTATTAACATTTAAAGACATAAAGGCACTCACACTTATCACAAACAAGAAACATGAAACAGTTAACGCTAAACAAACACGATACGCAAGAATACATCTAACCGAAACGCGTTACATCTAGACATTATGCCGGCAATAACCAACACCCTGCACACTTGGACACGGGTTTATAAACATAAAAACGAACGAGGTGCAGGTGTGGTTACAAACAAGACAGTCCTCCCACTGCACGTGGCGGGCCGAACCACGTGACTCGCGGGAGGCGAGCGTTCCGGGACGCTGGAAATAAGCCTGTATGCTCTGAGGTAAGATAGGGAGACAGCAGAGAGGTGAGGAAAGGAAGGAATTCTGCGTGAATGACGGTTCTGTCTAATGCAGCACGAGCTGGAAGTACTACTTTGATGTGAAGGCAGAGGTCAGACTGAACCGTGGGCCAGGACTTACGGATCCAGCATTGCCTTGGCCTGCCAGTTTCATCCTGAGCCTTTGGTCTTGGCTCGGGTCTTCCTACCACCATCAGAGCATTAAGCATGGGAGCACGTGACCCGAGCCACACTGGGTCTTCTCCCCCATCTCATGCGTTCTCCCTCTCCCGCCAGCGGCGATCCTGGATGACCATTCCGCTTGCGGGCGTGGAGAGCGCTTAGCTTTAGCACTGGCGCGTGAGAACATCAACAGCGTGATGGAGGGACCTGCTCGCACACGAGTGGAAGTAGACGTCTTCGAGCTGCAGAAAGATTCCCAGTATGAGACCACGGACACCAGTGAGTCGCACACACGCTCAGAACACACACAGACACACACGGTCCCGAAGAGAACAGATCAGGTGGCTTAGTAAAACGTGATTGTAAAAAAAAGAAAAAGAAAAAAGGAACTGATCAAGAGTCATTTGGGTCCTACTTTCTGTTAGTGTGCCAGATTCTGCCAAAGGGTGTGGTCTCTGTGATTGGCCCCGCCTCTAGTCCCGCCTCAGGCTCTACTGTCAGCCACATCTGTGGAGAGAAAGAGGTGAGCTGGTGTATCATTTAGTGATTGTTATTTTTCCTGATCTACAGTGTTTCGGGTTTCTGAACACTCTCCCACATTCCCTCTCTAAATTTTTCTCTCTGTCTCTCCCTTTTTCTTTCTCTTTTTTTATCTGTCCACCTCCAACTTTCATGCTCTATCTCTTGCTCACTCTCCTTGCTCACTCTTTTTCTGGATCCCTCACTCTCTCTCTCACTTGCTCACTCTTTCTCTCTCTCTCTGGGTCTCTCTCTCTATCTCTCTCTGTCTGGGTCTCTCTCTCTCTGGGTCTCTCTCTCTATCTCTCTCTCTCTGGGTATCTCTCTGTCTTTCTGTCTGTCTGTCTCTCTCTCTGGGTCTTGCTCTCTCTTTCTTGCTCACTCTCAGATCCCACATGTGAAGATTGGACCAGAGGAGACTCCACGGCTACCTTACCTGCGCTTTGCGTCCATCACCCTGTATCCTAGCAACGAGGATCTGAGCCTCGCCGTGGGAGCCATCCTACGCTCCTTCGGCTACCCATCAGCTAGTCTGGTCTGCGCCAAAGCCGAGTGTGAGTGTGTGATCTTTCCTGTCTCCATCAGCTGGTCTGGTCTGCCCAGAAGCAACACACAAGTCAAAGTGTCTCTCCAGCTGGATAACTGCAGTTCTTTTGTTATGCAGCTGGGAAGCACGAATACACTCCCCAACACTCAAATCACAAAGGCCACAGTAGTGGAGGATATTTGTACACCAGCTCCTCGTCCATAACACTTCGGAGTCGATCAGAGTCAGTCCTCTTCAGTTTGGACTGTGTGTACACAGGTGTGTCAGTGTCTGTGAGTCAGACATGCGGTGAAGGGCACACAGGAGTGTCAGTGTCTGTGAGTCAGACGTGGTGAAGGGCACACAGGGGTGTCAGTGTCTGTGAGCCAGACGTGGTAAAGGGCACACAGGTGTGTCAGTGTCTGTGAGTCAGACGTGGTGAAGGGCACACAGGGGTGTCAGTATCTGAGTCAGACGTAGTGAAGGGCACACAGGTGTGTCAGTGTCTGTGAGTCAGACATGGTGAAGGGCACACAGGTGTGTCAGTGCCTCATGTATGTGCTGAGGTTTGGGGCGTTGTTTCATGGCTCTGCACTGACCTAGTTGGCTGTGCTGTGGTTGCCATGGCAGCCGAGTATGTGCAACTTGCTGTTCATCATGCTCATTTAAAATGGCGGTAGTAGACAGAGAGAGAGAGAGAGAGAGAGAGAGAGAGAGAGAGAGAGAGAGAGAGAGAGAGAAGAGAGAGAGAGAGAGAGAGAGAGAGAGAGAGAGAGAGAGCGAGAGAGAGAGAGAGAGAGAGAGAGGCCGGTGCACCCTGCTTAACACTCTCTCTTTGTTCTGAGTATTCTGATCAGTGTCTGTGTGTGTATGCATGTGTGTGTATTTGCTGGAGTCACTGTTGGTAATTAATGAGAATATGTTCATATATTTTCTCATTAAGGGCTCATCATTAATTCGCCCTCTGATTGGACACACTTGCGATCACCTCTGGTGCTGTGCCTGTCTCTGCTAGTCCAAATCAACCCACCAGATCACAGCCTTCATACATCTGATTTACTTCAGTGGAAGGTGGCCACAATACTGGTCTAATACTAAAAAAATCAGAGGGGTTGGAGAGCAAATTTGGATGTTACAGGCACTATACAACTTAAATGTAAAACTGCATGAACAAATAATGAAATCAGTTAGTAGTCTTACCATGACAATGATGTGCAAATATGTATTTCCTTACACACCATGCTGATGTTACTCACCCTGTGTCCTAACATTGCATATACATTACCTAAGCAGTGTAGGAGTGCTGCTCATGAACAAATCATCCATCATCAGTGCCTGCCCTTGCTGAAAGGTTGAGGTTGAATGCAACAGTCCTCACAGCAAAGTTCCAACAATTAAAGTCTTCCCAGAAGAATAGAGGCAGTTACTGCAGCAGAGAGGGACAAACATAGGATACTCAGTGGAAACTGAGAACATTTAAAGCACTAACAATAGCTCAGTGCAATGGTGCTTAAAGGAGCAAAAAGTGGCAAAAATATTTATGAAAGTGATGAAATTTTTATTATTATTATTATTTTTTATATTTTTCTATAAAGTGCATTTCACATGAGATGATGAATCACATTTCTTTGTAGTCCTCAAATGAAACAATTTATGTAAAGCAGTTCCACCACACGAGGTGTCCATCTTTAAAACTGACTTAGTTTTAAACATCCAGGCCACTGAAACATCCAGGCCACTAGGTGTCAGTATAATGGCTGTTTCATAATGTGAAGAAGAGTCATTGGATAAAATAATTGCTCCTTTAACCTATGGGTTGCCATGGTAGCCAAGCGATGGCTTTCAAAATAAAAACCACACAAAATTAGTATAGTAGTGTTTTTGGCATTTTTGACAACAACTTTTCATAAGCCAATAAAACCATGTTGCCTTTGTAAGCTAAAACAGATGCTCCGCGTGAGTTGCAAAATTCAATGTTGATTAAACATTAAAGACGGGATTAAAACATATTTTAAAAAAGCAAAAACAGTAAAGCAACTAACAGCGGACTACACTGTATATCAGCAATCCGTGACTGTTCTCTGCCTACAAAGTCTACATATGCAGTGTTTGCTTGTCATAGAAGTCTGCCATCTTAAGCAGTAATCTCATATGAAAACATGTCTGTTCATTCTGTTCCACATTAATACAACTAACCCCATGATCTTATAGACATGCTTAATTTTTGTGTGGTTAGCAATGTAATTTTTGTTTGCACTTAGGGCCCTTTGTGAAGTAGCAAAGTAGCTAGCATATACTACAGTAATAAACTGTAGGAGGACCAGTAAGCAAGTGTTATAATACTTATTACTGAATGCCCCCGGTGATGAGAAACATGAATAAAATGTGTTGGAATATTTTTTAAAGGAAGGCTGAAATTGGTCAGATAGCTGGCCTGTTTCAAAACAATTACAGTCTTGATAGAGGACACATTCTGTCTAAAAATAGCATTACACAACCATAACAAAGGTATTCAGAAGAATTACTGACACTGTAGTTTTCTGTTTCTTTGGTGATCCAATAAATAAATAAATAAATAAAATATGAGAGCAATTTAAACTGACTTTTAAATTTCAGACTTTCCGGGGGAGGGGTTTCCGGGGGAGGGGTTTGCAGGGGGAGGGCATCCCCTCACATCCTCCCTCAAATTGAGCCCTGCCTGATGAATCTGCATCTCCGACCTTGTATGAGGTTTCCGTTCTACTCTACATGACTCACCATGGGTGCGTATTACCCAGTGAGAGCTGCAGGGATTCTTGTTTACATCTGAAGGGAGGAAGGAGTGCAGCGGGTCGTCAGCTTCAAACACTTGCTGCTCTGTTGGAGGGCAGAAAATTCCGCTGGAGGGCAAGTAAAAGCAGCAGGAGTGCCTTCCAGTGGTCTCGTCCCATCCCACATTAACACCACTGCTCACTCCCCTAATTCCTTGTCTTTAACACACCCATGTAAGGGCAATGTAAGGGCAAATATATGTAAGGGCAAATAAACTTTGCTTAAGTTTAAAATGTCTTTGCCTGTGTTACTGAATATCTGTCTGTGCTAAATAATAAAGAACACTGTAGCAAAGGTGCTCTTAGGAAGTAGAAGCTGACTTTCTAAAGAACTAAAAATCATATCCTTTCAATGTGGATCTTTCTGAAGGGATGTCTCCGGGGAAAGTGTTTGATGTGGCGACTGTCCATCGGTCTTGCAGTGTGTTCTGTGTTTGATGTTAAAACAGCATCAGTACAAGATGCTGGGGTGAAGAGGGATCAATAGAAAAGTGAGTCGTGGTCATGAAGGCTCCGGCCCGAGCTCAGAGAAGCTCCAGCTTTTGGCCTGTCAAGCTATGGCTTCTGTGGCATGCTGGAGGATCTGTCTGTGGTTCCTTCTGCACTCTCATCACCATGTAATGGAGAAGGGGAGAGAGACAGAGGTTTATTAATACTAAAACTACCATGTAATCATGGAGGTGTCAGAGATGGAGAGAGCAAGAAATTGAGGGAGAGAAAGAGAGAAAGAGAGAAACTGGGATGTGGAGGGTTATTAATGCTCGAACTAAGATGAAATCACAGAGGGGTCGAAGATAGAGAGCAAGAGAGGAGCCGAGCTGAGAGATGGAATGAAAAGCACTAATAGGTGAAAGACAGAGCGAGTGAAATCCAGGGAGAAAGTGAGAAAAAGTGTTTGGGGGAGTTGCTGAGAGGAGCAGTGAGTGGACGAGCGAGGGGGGCGCTGAGAGAGCTAGTAAGAGAATGAGAGCGTGTACGTTAGCATTGATTCCGTTCCTCCCTGAAACTAATTAAAGTTTGGCACTGGGTTCACTGGCTCTCTCTCCATACACACGGTCCCACGAGAAGCCAAATACTTATTTACATTTAGTACACACGTACACATGTACACACACACACACACACACGCATGCATACACACACACACACACACATTCTCTCTCAGAATCTTTAACCCCATCTGCACCTGTCCACAGGTCTGTTGCGTCTGGAGGAGCTGGTGAGACGTTTCCTGATCTCCAGGGAAACACTGTCAGTGCGCATGCTAGATGATGACCTCGACCCCACCTCCTTACTGAAGGAAATTCGTGACGATAAGGTTGCTACGATCATCATTGATGCCAACGCCTCTGTGTCTTACATGATTCTGAAGAAGGTACACGCCATCCATGCATGCATGAACACATGCACACACACAGACACACTGACACACGCCTCTCCATGTATTACTTGTGAGGACCTCTTAGTGTTGCTAAATCTGGCCTTTGCAAATAATGAAGTGCCTGCAGCCAGGATGGAAACACTTAATGAAATATGCATAAACACACACACACACACAAACACACACACTCACACAAATACAAACATTCATACATGCACATATTGCAAAGTGGTGCAGGTTTGGGTGGTTCTGTTTGCCTTTTGCTGCATTGTGGCTGTATAAATGCAAAAGCTAATGCATTTAAATAGAGCTTGGTGAGAATACCTTTGTTCTTCTCTCTCTCTCTCCCCCTGAACTTTCTGATTTACTCGTAGGATAATTCAGCTTGTTCCATTTTAGGTCTTCCATTGTGCTCGCACTTTCATAGGCTTGGAAGATGCACTGTATATATCACTGATGAAGCAGACCCGGTTGGATCTGCGGCTCTTTGCGCTTCGCCGTGCCGTCCTTTTCAGTGGGTCTGGATTTCCCTCTTCTAATCTCTTTCTCTTGCTTCATTTCCAGGCATCTGAGTTGGGGATGACATCGGCGTTTTACAAGTACATTCTCACCACCATGGTAAGACAGTTGTACCACGTGCTTCCCCTGAATTTTGCAGCCCTGCTTACATCCCGTGTCTGCATAGCATTCGTTGCCTGTGAGCACACTTCAAAGTTCCCACACTCCCAACTAGCCCAGTATATCTAAACCCATTGTACAGCATTCAGCATGATGTGTATTGGATCGTGTGTGTGTGTGTGTGTGTGTGTGTGTGTAGGACTTTCCCTTGCTGTGGCTGGATGATGTAGTTGATGGGCATTCCAACATTGTGGGCTTCTCCATGTTCAACATCACTCACCCGTTTTACCTGGAGTTTATCAGGAGCCTTAATCTGTCCTGGAGAGAGGGCTGTGACCTTAACCCATACCCGGGGCCTGCGGTAAAGCCTGTGTGCATCAATCTCCTTCTCACGCACACACACGCACACACACGCACGCACGCACGCACGCACACACACACACTCATGCATTTGCTTACCTTAAAAGGAGGTATATCACATTTAATGCGTTCACACCCTTTTGCTTTATTTATATATAAATGGCAACAAGTAAAAGGGTGTGAATGCATTAAATGTGATATATATATATATATATATATAGGCAATTAAATTTAGACTGATGGGTGTATATATATATATATATATATATATATGGATATGGGTATATACAGATATCTAAAGAAATGTTTTTGCTTGTTCAGTATTTAAAAAATACAATTTTGGTTAAAAGCAATTCAATATGTCTGATGTGGTTTGCCTGCTCTTGTGAGCTACGCCGTCCCCGGCTTTCTCTGGTTTTCTGACGTAGGATGTTTATGTCCTGAAACCGTATGAAAACCACCGTGCTCTCACACACCCGTGTGCACGCTGTGCGCAGCTGTCATCGGCGCTGATGTTCGACGCGGTGCACGTAGTGGCGAGCGCGGTGCAGGAGCTGAACAGGAGTCAGGAGATCGGCGTGAAGCCGCTCAGTTGCTCCTCCCCGCAGATCTGGCAGCACGGGACGAGCCTCATGAACTACCTGCGCATGGTCAGTGGGCGTGTCCCGGTGACTCTCACCTCTGTGGCCTGGGGGCGGGGCTTCACCTGGCTCACCCTTTCCCTGTCTCTCAGGTGGAGTATGATGGCTTAACGGGCCACGTCGAGTTTAACAGCAAAGGCCAGAGGACCAACTACACGCTACATATTCTGGAGAAGCATAAAACCGGCCACAAAGAGGTGACACGCGGACACACGCGAAATTTACAAAGAAGATTCACGGTTCTCTTTTTACTCTTGTGTTTTTGACGGGTATTTTTGGATCTATGGTCTTTATTTTTATGGGCATATCGCAAGTGCAGAAATAATGCATAAAACTGTGGCACAGGCATGTGTGAGCATGGCAGCAATGTTGTTTGCTATTTCCGTGACCTGTGGCAGAGGACTAATCTGGCACAGAGAGACACAGTTGCAAAAAGAAGCTAGGTTAGACTGAATACATGATCAACAGATGGTTAGGCATGCTGCTGCAATATCCAATCAGATTAAATCCTCTCAAAAAGCAGAGTGTGAGCTGGCGACGCAGTGCAGTGACTAGTGGAAGTACGGTTTTAAGCCAAATTGGATTTCACACTAACGATGCATTGGCGTCACATTTTAATGTCACACCCCCTATTGTGCCACTCCACCAACCTCATCGCAGACGCATTTACAGTCGTGGCCAAACATATTGGCCCTCCTGCAGTTCTTTCAGAAAATTTACCGCTTCTCCCAGAAAATTTTGTTTTGTTTTGTTATAATTTGTTTCCTTTTGTTTCCATTAGAACAACACAAAAAAGCTGAGAAAATGTCAAATCTGATTTCTTTCCACACAGAATGGACAAGCAAAATGGCTGCCACATTTTCAACATTGTAAGAAATAATTGGATTTTAATCATGTAAGGTTAATTAAATCCGTATTTAAACTGAACAGGCAATACAGAAATCACACTTGCAACATTTAGATGGAGAAAAGTTGACTCAACCTTTGTGTCTGTCTGTACCAGACATTAGTGTGGTGAAAAGAAAGAAGAGCAAAAAATTGTCAGAGAACGTGAGAAGCAAAATTATGTAAAAGCATGGACAATCTCAAGGCTACAAGTCTCTTCAGAGATCATAACGTTCTTGTGGCCTCAATGTGCAGGGTCATTCTGACGTTTACAGCAGAGGGCACTGTAGACACTGTAAATACTGTAGATACTGTAGATACTAGACCCTGTGGATACTGTAGACACTGTAGATACTGTAAATGTTGTAGACACTACATACACTGTAGATACTGTAGGCACTGTAGACACTAGACACTGTAGATACTGTAGACACTGTAGGCACTGTACATACTGTAAATGCTGTAGACACTACATACACTGTAGATACTGTAGGCACTGTAGACACTAGACACTGTAGATTCTGTAGACACTGTAGGCACTGTAGATACTGTAAATGCTGTAGACACTACATACACTGTAGATACTGTAGGCACTGTAGACACTAGACACTGTAGATACTGTAGACACTGTAGGCACTGTACATACTGTAAATGCTGTAGACACTACATACACTGTAGATACTGTAGGCACTGTAGACACTAGACACTGTAGATTCTGTAGACACTGTAGGCACTGTAGATACTGTAAATGCTGTAGACACTACATACACTGTAGATACTGTTGATACGGTAGACACTAGACATTGTAGATACTGTAGACACTGTAGGCACTGTAGATACTGTAAATGCTGTAGACACTACATACACTGTAGATACTGTAGGCACTGTAGACACTAGACACTGTAGATACTGTAGACACTGTAGGCACTGTAGATACTGTAAATGCTGTAGACACTACATACACTGTAGATACTGTAGGCACTGTAGACACTAGACACTGTAGATTCTGTAGACACTGTAGGCACTGTAGATACTGTAAATGCTGTAGACACTACATACACTGTAGATACTGTAGGCACTGTAGACACTAGACACTGTAGATTCTGTAGACACTGTAGGCACTGTAGATACTGTAAATGCTGTAGACACTACATACACTGTAGATACTGTTGATACGGTAGACACTAGACATTGTAGATACTGTAGACACTGTAGGCACTGTAGATACTGTAAATGCTGTAGACACTACATACACTGTAGATACTGTAGGCACTGTAGACACTAGACACTGTAGATACTGTAGACACTGTAGGCACTGTAGATACTGTAAATGCTGTAGACACTACATACACTGTAGATACTGTAGGCACTGTAGACACTAGACACTGTAGATTCTGTAGACACTGTAGGCACTGTAGATACTGTAAATGCTGTAGACACTACATACACTGTAGATACTGTAGGCACTGTAGACACTAGACACTGTAGATTCTGTAGACACTGTAGGCACTGTAGATACTGTAAATGCTGTAGACACTACATACACTGTAGATACTGTTGATACGGTAGACACTAGACATTGTAGATACTGTAGATTCTGTAGACACTGTAGGCACTGTAGACAGTGTAGATACTGTAGACACGAGCACTGTAGGCACTGTATACTGGGGGTTGCTTTGTTGCTTCTGGCACTAGATGTCTTGACTGTGTGCATGGCATCATGAAATCTGAAGACTACCAAAGGATTTAGGGGCACAACATAGGAACTCGTGTCAGAAATCTGCATCAGTCATGAACCTCCAGCAGGACAATGACCCAAAGCATAATTTAAAAAGCACCCAGAAATTATTTAAGACAAAGTGTTCGAGTGTTTTGAGGTGTCCAGATCAAAATGCAATAAAACACTTGTGGAGAGATCACAAAATAGCAGTTGGAGGGTATCCTTCAAATCCAAGAGAACCAGAGCATTTGTCTGAAGAAAAGTAGCCCAGAATTCCAGTAGAGAGGTGTAAGAAACTCATTCAGGGTTATAGGAAGCAATAACCGATTTTGGTTAATATTTCCAAACAGTGTGCTATCAGATATTAAGTTGAGGGTGCCAGTAATTTTGTGCAGTGCACTTCTGGAGTTTTGTGTGGAATGATATCAGATTTGACTTGTTTTTCAGCTTTTTTGTGCTGTTCCAGTATAAACCAAAGAAATCAACATGTACAGCTGTGTTCAAAATAATAGCATGGTGTTTAAAAAAGTGAGTAAAGCTCAAAATTAAAAAAAAATAATAATAATTTCACACACACAAATGCATTGAGAACACTGTACATTCTATACCAAATCAAAACACGAATTAAAATTAATCAAATGTGTTATTACTTTACAGAAAGTGTAGAAAAGGGAATATTAGGCTGTTAAAAAAAAAAATAGCAGTGTCTGCATTTTTCTTTACAAACTCACACGTTTACTGTATAAACTGAAAAACGCTTGAATACTGAGCCTTCCTGTGAATCACTAAACTAAATATTTAGTTGTATAACCACTGTTTCTGAGAACTGCTTCACATCTACATTGCATGGAGTCGACCAACTTCTGGTATTCCAGCCCAGGACGATTGGACTACATTCCACAATTCCTCTGCATTTCTTGGTTTTGCCAAGCATTTTAGATGTCACCCCACAAGTTTTCTATTGGATTAAGGTCCAGAGATTGGTCTAACTACTCCGTAAAGTTAATCTTCTTGTCCTGAAACCAAGATGCTGCACGCTTACTGGTGTGTTTGGGGTCACTGTCTTGTTGAAACACCAATTTTATAGACATTTCGTCTTCAGCACGATTGCACACAACCTCTTCAAGTATTTTGATGCATTCAAACCGATCCATGATCCTTGGTATGCAATAAATAGGCCCGACACCATAGTATGAGAAACACTCGTGTTTCATGATGCTTGCGCCACCATGCTTCACTGTCTTCACAGTGTACTGTGGCTTGAATTCAGTATTGAGTCATCTGACAAACTGTCTGCAGCCCCTAGACCCAAAAAGAACAATCTTACTTTCATCAGTACCCAAAATGTTGCACCATTTCTCTTTAGGCCAGTCGATGTGTTCTTGGGCAAATTGTAACCTCTTCAGCACATGTCATTTTTGCAGCAATGGGACTTTGTGGGGGCTTCTTGCCCATAGCTTGGCTTCACATGGGGGTCTTCTAATTGTTACAGTATTCACAGGTAACTTTAGACCTTCTTTGATCTCCCTGGAGCTGATCATTGGCTGAGTCTCTATACTTCGATCCATTCAAATGGGAGTTTTCCATTTTTCTTTCACGTATTTATGGTTTTGGTTGCCATTTTATAGCATTTGAGATCATTTTAGCTGAGCAGCCTATCATTTTCTGCACTTCATTATATGCTTTCCCCTCTCCAATCAACTTTTTAATCAAAGTACACTGTTCTTCTGAACAATGTCTGGAACAGCCCGTTTCTTTGAGAGAAATGCACTATAACCAGTATGCACAACATCTGCTGCTTTCATCCTATAACAGGGGCCACCTGTTTGACACCTGTTTTTTCACAGAATGAACGACCTCACTTATTGAACTTCACACTGCTATTATTCTGAACACGCCCCTTTTTGTTAATCATTCAGTTACACAGAATCAGCAGCATACGTGTCATGACTGTTGGGTCTGTTGGTTTTTTATTACTCTACCACACCTACTAGTACATTTTTTGCCATGTAGAAATATAATTTCTACCATAAACAGTGATTGATCTAGTTAGTGATGTTGCACTGCTATTATTTTGAATACAACTGTAAATATCAAAGCATTTGATATTGTAACAGTTTTCTGGAAGAGGTGCAGGGGTGTCAGTATTTTTGTGCACCAGATTAAGAAATGGTAATACACATGTGTGTTATGTGGCTTTTATGGCCCAGTGCAGCCCTGAAATCAGAGCCCTGTGAGTTTATAAGTTCTGGTTTCTGTCTCTGTGTTAGATTGGTATCTGGTATTCTAATAACACCCTGGTCATGAACTCCACCAGTCTGGACATCAATGTCTCTGAGACTCTGGCGAACAAGACCCTCATCATCACCACCATCCTGGTGAGGTCCAACAGCAACACATATGCAAGGGAAAGGCTTGTTTTCTGTGAGGAACATGCTTTGACCAAGGTGGCCTGCATCCATCCATCCATTCCTACCATGTGTGTGTGTGTGTGTGTGTGTGTGTGTGTGTGTGTAGGAGAACCCGTATGTCATGAGGAAGGTGAATTACCAGGAGCTGGAGGGCAATGATCGCTATGAGGGCTTCTGTGTTGACATGCTGCGGGAGCTGTCTGACATTCTGAAGTTCACCTACCGGATCAAACTGGTCGATGACGGTCTGTACGGAGCCCCTGAGCTCAATGGTTCCTGGACAGGCATGGTCGGGGAACTGATCAACAGAGTATGCTCTCTCTCTCCCTCTCTCTCTCTCTCTTTCTCTCTCAAAGACACACACACACACACACATTTTATTAATGTGAAATTTGCACGTGTTGTCTGCACTCATCCTTTTGGCCTTGTCCTTTTTTGCTCTCTCTCTGGAGCAGAAAGCTGATTTAGCGGTAGCTGCCTTCACCATCACCTCTGAGAGAGAGAAAGTCATCGATTTCTCGAAACCTTTCATGACTCTGGGCATCAGCATTCTCTACAGAGTTCATATAGTAAGATGTACAGATGTACAAGCACCAAACACGCAAGCCACACACACACACACACACACACACACACACATTGAGGGTGCTCGTAATTCAACTCACGTATTTCGGTTGAGTTGATCCATAATAAATATTCCCTCTAGTGGTGAGGAGAGGTTATGCATGCAGTAAATAACCTTTTCCCATTGATGCATGTACAGAGTGTAGATGTGTGAGGTAAACCAGCGGAGACGAGGCATTCTCCTCCTTATTGCCACACTTAGTGTTCCTGTAGTAGATCTTGTTGACCAAAGTGAAGCTAAATCAAACGATCTCTGCGTGAATGAGATAAGACAGAGTGTCTGTATCTAAATATTCTCCGCTTTCCCTGTTTGTTTGCTTGTTTGGAATGATCTGTGCACTGCTTGTTTCCCGCCAGGGCCGAAAGCCAGGCTATTTCTCGTTCCTGGATCCCTTCTCCCCAGCCATTTGGCTCTTCATGCTGCTGGCGTACCTGGCTGTCAGCTGTGTGCTTTTCCTCGCTGCCAGGTACACGCTCACTCACATACGCACAAACGCACACACAGACACACACACACACACACAGGCACACACATGTACACACAAGCACATACACGCAAGCACACACACACACGCATACACAAGCACACACACATACGCACACTAATGCATACCCCCTCTCATAAAGAGCATGTTTTGATTTGTTTTTATGTATTTTGTCAACCCCAATTTACAATCCTCTGCCCATATGCACAGAGCCAGATTACAGAACCCCAGGGCACAACTTCCATTCATCCCCCAATACCCCCCCCCCCCCCACACACACACTCACCCCACACCTCCTACATGGACTATCCTAAACCTATGAACCACTCACATATCGGACACCATTCATTCTCCAGGAGACACTGCAGTTTGTAGATTAAGTCCATATCTATGATGGAGTTATATGGAGTCACTTTGATCTGAGAAATGGAGCAAGATTTTAACTGAACAGTGAAATAGCACAACAGACAATCCTGCCGGTCTGGGAGAGCCATGGTTACAGAGCCCTGTAAGCACTGCCTTCTTATCCGTAGTCTCTATGTGGTCTCAATGTACCCACAGCCCCCTCCTGACCCATCGGCATGGCGCTACGGACGTTGGGGGGGTAGAGTACTGGGGCATGACGAGGAGCAAACGCGTGTACCCGCAGTGTGCCACCCTAAGCGTGTGTGTCTGCATCTGTGTGCCAGGTTAAGCCCGTACGAGTGGTACAACCCTAACCCGTGCCTGCGGGATCGCCGGGACCTGCTGGAGAACCAGTACACACTGGGGAACAGCCTGTGGTTTCCAGTGGGAGGCTTCATGCAGCAGGGCTCAGAAATCATGCCCAAAGCCCTGTCCACCCGCTGTGTCAGCGGAGTCTGGTTAGTGTGTGTGTGTGTGTGTGTGTGTGTGTGTGTGTGTGTGTGTGTGTGTGTGTGAGCACGTGCGTGAGTGCGTGTGGGTGTGTGTGTGGGTGTGAATGCGCCTGTGTGATGTAGTTCATTTTTTTGTAGTCACAGTTTCAGTAAACTGAAATTGGCTAAATTGCATGACACTACAGGTGATAATAAAGAAGTAATAACTTACTTCATTATAACTCCTTAACTTCTTCTTCCTTTTTATCCTCCCTTTTTTAAAAGCGTTTCTAATGTATGCTAATTATCTCTCTCTCTCAGGTGGGCATTCACCCTGATCATAATTTCTTCGTATACAGCAAATCTGGCTGCATTTCTGACTGTGCAAAGAATGGAGGCCCCCATCGAGTCCCCCGATGATCTGGCGGACCAAACCAATATCCAGTATGGAACTATTCACGGGGGGAGCACCATGACCTTCTTCATGGTATAAACCACATTGTCTCTCTCTCTCTCTCTCTCTCTCTCTCTCTCCTTCCCACACACGCTTACGAGCACACACATGCGTCCCCGCGTATACAAGCGAGGAAGTGTGTCAGCTAGTATTTTCGTTTGAGTGGGAATGTGCTTGTATGATGTGGGTAGAGTGTGTGTGGGAGAAGAAACTTCAAGAATGCGAGCTAGCCTTTATTTCCAGCTCTCACAGCAGTGTTAGCATCTCATGTGTTTTCCACTAATCAGTGCACTGCTACAGTGTGATAGGACACAACAGAGCAGTCTATCAACAATCAATTAACCTCTTCACCCGCATTAATGAAGCTGTAGCGTTCGCACAAATTATATGAATTATTAATGTGCTAACTAATTTTCTCTGGCTTTTTACTTGTGCACTACTTGCAGTAAAAAAAAAAAAACAGCTTTGTGTCTCTCTTTAGATATATAGAATCCTGTTTTTTTAACCCACAGAACATGAGCCATGTGGGTGATTGATCTTAACAGCAAGCAGCAACAATAAACACATTTTCAGTGTTTTGTTCAACTTAATTATACTGTCAGTTTTTTTGCTAAGTGTATATTTATGTGTCTATTTACTTTGTGTACTTATGTGTCTATGTGCTGCTCTTTCTACCACTGCTTCTTTATGGTGTCTTTATGTTTACATGGTGGTGGCAAGTTACAGTTTAGCAATTGCCTCTGAAACATTGGGCAGGATGCACACAACGTCCTGGCACTTTCCATCCCCAGTGGGAGGACCTATAGATGGCGCTATTGCATTTCCACTTGAACCTTCAGAAGCTCTGGCTTGCGTTGGAGATGGCAGGTCTAGTGTTGATAAACAGGGTTTGATGGATAGAAGACCCAAAGCCTTCCATCTGTAGGTGCGGACAGGCTTAGAAATACTCCTCAGCTCCTGGACGTGGACCAATTTTACCAACAGCACCCATCTGCTTCCTGTTTGCCCAAAGTACAAGCGCGAGCTACACAGTCTAGCATTTTAACATGGTCAGGTGACTTTTAACTTCTGGCACTATTGCAATTCTTTTTGAATTATCGTTGTAGCAGCCAGCTAATTGTTAGCACTAGGGCATGCCTGTCATTTTAGGCCCAGTACACCACTGGACCACCCGAGCCACTGCAGGGCATTGGCAGGCAGTCAGAGCAGGGAGGTCACCCGGCTCATCTGGCCTAGTGTAGCGGTGCTTCTGCCAAGGTCCTGGGTCAGCAGCATTACTCTGCCTCCGAATGGAGGTGGGACACACCCTCTCCACCACAGACCTGGCGCACACACTACTGGTACTGTGCATGTCACTGGAAGCCACTGGTGCACGCCCGGCAACACAGAATGCAAGGAAGACGAGTTTATTTGTTTCCTACATGGTGGTAATTCAAAGTGCTTTGCACAGGTGTAGAAGAATCTACATGATAAGAGTTACATTCTGAGGTTTGTTGCCTCAGCATGGTTTGATGGACATTGCTTAACAGACTTGCTTCTCCACCACTGAACAAGAACAAAGACATAAGTTTATGATTTGACCTGAGTTGGTCCTTGATGGTTCTCTTTGCAACCCTAGTCAACCTTCCCACTAACGTAACATGGTAGAGAGATGTAGGCGATTGGTGTTTTCCAATGTGACTACCATTCTTTTACCAAACTGGAGACAAAATGACAGACCCTTTTTCAATGGCAGAGTATGACAGCTAATGTCAAATTCAAACATCTGTAAGGTCATACACATTCAGGTTTTTTGGAAATTAACCCATCACTTACATACATGTAACAATTACCTTTTCAATTCAACTATTGTCTTTTCCAGAGGGAATAGCAGTGTTATTTTTGCAGTGAAGCTCACTGGCCTGGACTCTGGGGTTGCCATGCTTCACGAGCACTGCTCTGAACATGCTGTGCCTTTGCTACTAGTGAAATCCTCTATTGACTCAAGTGAATGTACATGTAAAGTTAGTGCCATATCAAGGTCTAGCAATGCTTTATTGTAAGTGAACAAAGAAAGTCTGTTAGAATCCTTCTGCCCTGCACGGGATTATGAAAACGCTCTCACACCAGAAATGACCAACAGAGGGTCATTGTTTTCAGAAATGATGTGAGACAGCTGGGTTTCCTTATAGCGTCATGAACGAGGCCAGCATGCACTGAACATTTAACCACCACAGGATCGTTTCTTTAGTCTTGAAGAATGACTGTTTTCTCCATACAAAGAGGCAGGTAGTGACAGCCGTGGTGCCTTGAGATCCCAGGTGGGAGACATTTCCTTGCCGTTCATGTAAAGCGGGTGAAGATGGCTCATTTAGATCCAACTAAATCTGTGCTGAGTGGACAGTTACGTGATGACTCAGAGAGTCCTTTCATTTGGAAGTTACAAACGCACACTCTGCAATGGCACATTCTCTGCATTTGGTAATACATCCCAGTTTCAGCCCGCCCTGCTCCAAGAACTGCCCAGTTCCAATTTTCTCCAGCTAAGTAGGGGCTTGTGGTCCGTAATGGCTTGGACAGGCATTCCTTCAGGTATTGCGTGGAGCACAGGAAGCAGGCGGTTACCTATCAGGCATAAGTCGCCTATCGGGCATAAGTCCTGCAAGGCCACAAGCAGATGGAACTTGTCTTGTCCAACAGCTGGTAACTGTAGGAGAAGATAACTGACACAACACCTGGACTGGTGGTAACTGTTAGACACTTGAGACCAACCACACACTTTAAGTTACAGTAACACTGATGAATCTTCAGGAATCATCAGTTGTAATATTTTGATTGAAACTGATGTTAGATTTTTGTAGCATGGTTGTTGCTGAACAAAGGTTTTTTTCCCCCTTTTGAACAGTTAGCTCTGCCGTTCAGTTCTGTTCTCCACCAATCACAGATCACTAATCTGATTTAACACAAATTGTTATTAATTATCCAGTAATGAATAATTCATGAATAATATAATAGCACATAATTACTTGTTGAATAGTCATTAATTAGCATTAAATAATTCAACTTTAAACGTGTATTTAGCACAATTGATTAGGATTGGTGAAGCACTTGGTACTTGTTTGTTTTTAATTTGAAAACCAATTTATGGAAAACCAGTTAAAGGACAACCAATTTGATAATGCTTAAGTACTTTTTACTAAGCTAATAACTACTTAAGCATTAATGAGCCATCAAACATTTAGTTATGACACTGGTTCAAAATTGGTACAAAATCATTACACCATCAATGTAGTAACAAAGTAGTGAAAAGAAATGAAATACTTCTATAGTAAGACTCCATTACTTACTTTTAACAATAAACACTTAACTATTCATTAAGAAACCATAATGTTACATATAAATCAAATGTGTCATTTATTGAAAAATCATGTGAAAAATCAAGTTAAATGAAATCAAATTTTGTTTTCAAATCTACAGTGTATAAATGTACATGGGGTGTACTTCTCCTCTCCTCTCCTTTCCTTACCTCACCTCACCTTACCTCACCTCTCGTTTTAAGGGATTTTTTGGAAGGAATTTGTTAAGCCTCTGACCCTGCCTTTCAGAACTCCCGCTACCAGACGTACCAGCGCATGTGGAACTACATGCACTCCAAGCAGCCCAGCGTGTTCGTGAAGAGCACAGAGGAGGGCATTGCTCGCGTGCTCAACTCCAAGTACGCCTTCCTGCTGGAGAGCACCATGAACGAGTACCACCGCAGCCTCAACTGCAACCTCACGCAGATAGGAGGTCTACTGGACACCAAGGGCTACGGCATCGGCATGCCCCTGGGTAAGAGGGCCGGGAGGGAGGGCCATGCCCCTGGGTGAGAGGGCCAGGGAGGGAGGGCCATGCCCCTGGGTGAGAGGGCCGGGAGGGAGGGCCATGCTCCTGGGTGAGAGGGCCAGGGAGGGAGGGCCATGCCCCTGGGTGAGAGGGCCAGGGAGGGAGGGCCATGCCCCTGGGTGAGAGGGCCAGGGAGGGAGGGCCATGCCCCTGGGTGAGAGGGCCGGGAGGGAGGGCCATGCCCCTGGGTGAGAGGGCCAGGGAGGGAGGGCCATGCCCCTGGGTGAGAGGGCCGGGAGGGAGGGCCATGCTCCTGGGTGAGAGGGCCAGGGAGGGAGGGCCATGCCCCTGGGTGAGAGGGCCGGGAGGGAGGGCCATGCCCCTGGGTGAGAGGGCCAGGGAGGGAGGGCCATGCCCCTGGGTGAGAGGGCCAGGGAGGGAGGGCCATGCTCCTGGGTGAGAGGGCCAGGGAGGGAGGGCCATGCCCCTGGGTGAGAGGACCGAGGAGGCGGGTAGGGAGGACCATGTGGAGGGGTTAATGACACCTGGGCCAGTGCACTCCCTCATGTACCAGCATGGATGGAATGAGACAGCAAAGCACTTTTGTAAGTCACCCAGGACTTATGAGTGTGTGTGTGTGTGTGTGTGTGTGTGTGTGTGTGTGTGTGTGTGCACGTGTGTGTGTGTGTATGTATATATATATATATATATATATAGTTAATTTTGAATATTTTCTATATTTTAGAAAAACAGTGAGGGTATCAAAACCATGAAAAAACACAGATGTGATTATTCTGTGTTAAATAAGTACCAATGACTCTCTTAAATTTTAGTTTCTTCAAATTCGCCATCCTTTATAGTGATGAGAACTATGCAGAATCTTGGTGTTCTCTTAATCAGCTTCATGAGGCAACAACCTGTGATGTCTTCTAGAAATTCTCATGCATGCTGAGTACTTGCAGGGTGAGGGATTACATTTCTGAATGAAAACTATTTGCTAAGGGAGCATTTCAAATTAAAATTTTATTTGATATTTTTTATGTTATTTTTATTTTGTTTTTTAATGTTATTTTCATGTTATTATTTTGAAATTTCGATTCGTACGTAGGATAATTTAAGATGAAAACATTAGATTACAATGTGTAACAATCTGAGCACAAACAGAGACGGAGTAGTATGGTGAATGCAGTTTAACAGAGAACACGGGTAATCCACATTAGTAATCCAAAGAACATGAACATAAACCAAGGTTGTAAATCCAGAAAAGCAGTCAGCGAAGCAAAGCAAACAGACTGGGAACAGGCGAGGAGAGTAATCCAATTAACCAGATGAAACAGTGATGATAACAAACGGCTCAGAAACGTACTTACTTTGTGAAGTTACTTTGTGAAGACTGAATACAAACACAGGGTTTACAAAGACTAATGAGAACTAACGAGACACAGGTGAAGGCAATAACAGGTAAAGGAACTATGGAGCGGAACCAGAAGAAACCAAAACAAGGAAACACAAGGAAACAAAACCAGGAAGTAAATAAACATAGTGGCGTTGCTGTGGGAACCACGTGTGTGTGTGTGTGTGTGTGTGTGTGTGTGTGTGTGTGTGTATATCTTTAAGACTTTAAGACTTTTTCTAATCATAAAGTATGGGGAAATGTTCCAGGGTAAAAAATAAGGAAGGAGAACACAAAATGGCAATGGCACAGTCATGTCTGTCTCATATGACAGGTTTCTGTCTCTTTCCCTTTCTCTCTCTCTCTCTCTCTCACTCTCTCTCTCTCTCTTTCTCCCTCTCCCTCCCTCTCACTCACTCTCTCTCTCTCTCTCTCTCTCTCTCTCTCACTCTCTCTCTCTCTCTTTCTCCCTCTCCCTCCCTCTCACTCGCTCTCTCTCTCTCTCTCTCTCTCACTCTCTCTCTCTCTCTTTCTCCCTCTCCCTCCCTCTCACTCTCTCTCTCTCTCTCTCTCGCCCCCCCCCCCCATCTCTCCCCCCTCAGGCTCTCCTTTTCGTGATGAGATCAGTCTGGCTATCTTGCAGCTTCAGGAGAACAACAGGCTGGAGATTCTAAAGCGGAGGTGGTGGGAGGCGGGCCAGTGCCCCAAAGAGGAGGATCACCGAGCTAAAGGCAAGAGCCCCCCCCCTTCTGCATCCCGCAGAGCTCCCGTCTAGCCTGCGCTCTACGGGCTTATCTGCACTGCAGGTCACTGTGCAGCTCTGTCAGACAGCAGTTTCTGTGCAATGCAATTAAGTCTGTACGTTTTCTCGAATAATGCTGCTGGCAGATGTCAGCAGGTACTTCGGTGAGCGTTAGGGATTCTGTATGTGCCTGTGTGTTTAGTACTCTGTGTGCGTGTGTGTTTTGTATGCTGCGTGTGTGTTCTGTAGGCCTAGGCATGGAGAACATTGGCGGGATATTCGTAGTTCTGATCTGTGGGTTGATCATTGCCGTGTTTGTGGCAGTGATGGAGTTCGTGTGGTCCACTCGACGCTCGGCTGAAACAGATGAGGTGCAGCCTAGGCACTCCCTCTCTCCCTCCCGCACACACACACACACACACACACACACACACACACACACACACACACACACACAGATACACACACAAACGCACACACCACCCCAAAAACCCCCCGTGGTACTGTCCCACCATGTGTACTGTACGTTATTGACTTTGTTCAGCATGTGGTGACTATTTATGGCTTTTTAATACTCCAGGTTCCTTCCCAAGAGCTAGTGCAGATATGACCTAAAGTGGAGTTGACACCAGCCCATATGCTCGTATGTTGTAGTGAGAGCCATGATCATGCTCTCTGCCTCTCTGTCTCTCTCAGGTGTCTGTGTGTCAGGAGATGTTGACCGAGTTCCGGAATGCGGTGTCCTGTAAGAAGAGCTCCCGTCTACGCCGTCGCCGGCCCCTCTCCAGCTCTTTGGCCCTGCGCCACCCGACCCGCATCACGCTGGGGGCCCCACGGCCCCTGCGGCTAGTCAGAGAGATGCGCCTCAGTAACGGAAAGCTCTACAGCGGGGCGGGGCCCTTAACAGGAGGCTCTGGGGCTGGGTCAGGCCCCTCGGAGCTGGGCCCCGGGCCCCAGCGCCTCCTGGAGGACCCTCTGGGGGCCAGCAGCACACCTGCGGGGCCCCTAGGCCCGCCTGCAGTGACCGTGCCTCTGCCGCGGGGCTGCACTCATGTGCGCATTTGCCAGGAGTGCCGGCGCATCCAGAGCCTCCGCACGACCGCGTGCTCCCGCGTGCCACCCTCCGCCTCGCCCCTCCCACGCCTGGCCCCGCCCCCGCCACACTCGTCCTCCAATACAGACAGTGAGGGGGGCGGGGGGCCGAGCCCGTGTAGGATAGGCCACTCCCCACCCCCCCCGAGAGGTTGCACACTCCCTGCCCCTCCGAGCAGTACGAGCACAGACCTGCTGGGCGAGCAGGACTGAAAGAGAGAGGGAGAGAGGGAGAGAGGGAGAGAGGGAGTGGATGAAGGGAGGTACGCCCAGATTTGGTTGGGGGGGGCGGGGGGGCAGCAAAGTATTCTGCCGTTACTGCTCTCCTCGCCGTTCGTGGCAACGGAAAATAACAGAAGAAACTGAATGCTTCCCCCAACACCTTTCACTTGCGTTCGCATTCGCCATTTTGAACTTGCGCTCCTGATGATGTCATAGAAACCCTCTGATAAGGTGAAAAGCATCTCATACAAAGAACCAAAATGGTGGCGTGTTGACCTCCTCACACTGTAGGGGGAATGGGAGGCTGAAGTCCAATCAGTAGCACAGAGATACTTCACCTCCACGTAAGCTCCTCCCGTCGCCCCGTGGCACAAACACTCCCTCCAGCGGAACTTCCCAGTTTCTCCGGAATGACAGTGCACACCTTCAGTGGAGTAACCTCTAAGCTGTGTCAAATGTACAGCAATCGAACAAACTGACACTCCACATAGACTGAAACAATCCACATGGACTGGGTCATCCTCGCCTTTTTCTGTATGACGTTTATTATTATTATTGTTATTATTTTTCTTTGTCGGTTGATTCCCCAGGTCTAACTTTGGCCCAGCTAAAATGAAGATATCAATTTATGGGCCTGAACACACTCAACGTGAAGTGTGCTGTGCTGATGCTGTTTCCTGCTCCGGTAGATCCTGCAGTAACTGATGGGGTGCACTTCTGACAGAATTGACACCTCGGCAATTCAAACATCTATTTCATGTCTGTTTTCTAGAACAGTTTAAATGATAGTTTGCTTTGTTTCAGCCCAGCGCACTGTTGTGCTACACCTTAATTGGAGTGAATGTTCCAGTGTTTGTGGGGAGTCACAGGGCAGTCCATTTTACCAAACATCTAATACGTGTCAGTGCAAAACACAAGGACAATGGTGTTTGTCTTTGTTACACAGTTGTTGGTGTGTGATTGCTTCATTCATTACTCAAATGATCTTGCCATTCCTCGACTTGGGTGTTCTTGTTGTCAGCTGACTTGGAAAGGAGCCCTAGTAAACTCCTACTGACAACTGGTAGCATATAAAACATTAATTTAAACACAACAGTAGCATGAGGGAACATGCCGATCTTATGGTAAACGTTTCATAGCACATGATATTGCAGTGTATTTACCGTCTGTGTGTGAGCTCCAGGTGAAAGACTGATGCTGTTGACCCTTTACGATGAAGTGCAGTAGAGTGTCACATTAAACTTATACTTCCTACCACTCATCACAGTCAGTCAATGTTTTTGCTCGCCTGGTGAAACACGAGACGTATGGATACGGAAAGCCAAGCCCAGATGCCGAGTGAGCGTAGCGTATCCCGGCCTTGGGTGCGGAGAAGTGAAAACAGTAAGACCATTTGCTGTGCTGACATACTAATAAAGGCAAGAACAAAGTCCTGCGTATATAGAAACATCAAATGAGTCCAGATGCACAATACCACACACCGCTATTAATGCAGGCAGCAAGCCCACATGAGCACACGGCCGCTGATCTTCCACATTCATACGGAGGTGTTTCAAATGACAAAAACTGGTTGGTTTAGATGTGGTGACTTGACACGCACGCACGCACGTGCTATTTTAACATATTTATTTTCCCCTGTCATCTTAACTTGTCAAACTGACTCAGTGTAAGACTTAATGCCAGGCTAAGGAAAACAAAGATATCATACATTCCTAAAGAGGTCAAAGGGGAATCAAACCATTTTCTTTGTTTTATATTTCTTTGCTCTTTTTGTGTTAGTTTTCAAATTTCTATACTACTGTACAATGGGTTATGAAAAAGATGGTCATGAATATTAATATGATTATATTGTTGTTATTATAAGTATTCCTACTGAAGTGCAGGAGTCATTTGGGGTGTGTGAGGGGTCAAGGGTTAAGCATAGGGCTGAGGGCTCTATTACAGAGTGTCCACCTGATGTTGAAGCGACAAACAGATTTCTTTGGAATAAAGAATACCAATCAATCTGTCTTTAATGAGTTTTATATCTTCTTTGGGTGTTTACGAGAGACTCTGTCTATAGTTTTCACAGTACAGGATCTGGGCACAGAGCAACAGGTTTGAAATTCTGTTCACTGTCATATTGTATGTATCTGGGTGTTTGGTTTCTTATGATATGTATCTGCTGCTTACACCTAGTCATAGTTATGTCATGGTGATGTCAAAGCTGTTACACCAAAAGTAGCTGCATCAGGCCCCCAAAGGCATGTCGGGTGGCACTCTTCAGACCGCAAAGACATGGCTGGCTGTCCTACAGAAACGGTATGTACTCCATTATGGGCTATTTCACCTCCTCCTCACCTGACCTTTTTGCTGAGCGAAAGCCATTTATCTTCAAATATGTATCTGTCATGTGCATTTCAGACCAAGAGGTTGTTTATGCATGTATAAGGTAGCTTAGCCGTCTGTTCTCTCAGAATATAAACGTTTGTCAGCCACATGCTACAGTGACCTACAGCGTTTTTATTTGTAAATATGATATAGTGTTTATTGTAGCTGGGTGGTACAAATATAGAGAGTACAAATATATGGAGTACAGTTTTTTAAAAGAAATATATTGGCCTTTTAGGAATGAAGTTGTAACAGCCATTACAAATGTGGCTAATTCTCTGGCAGAAGTTTGTCGCCCCCCTCTGGTCATTTAGAGTCTCCTGTCTGGAAGAGCTGCACCCGGATATCTGCGCTGTTATTATCGGCCGAGTCGTGATAAGCTAATATACGAGGTGAGTGTACTTGTAAGCTCATCTTTAACTTACTGCTTTGTCAGGAACTTATAAAACCTCTGGATCTGACAAGCTGTAAAATGGTTAGAATAACAGGAAATCTGCATACAGTTCAGAAGGCTTGAAATAAAACCATCACTTTTTGTTTTAGGACGAATTTCAATCAATGCTGTAAAATCTATAATGAAAACAATGAACATTAAAAGAATGTATGATTGGAGATCAGATCACCTCATTAAAGTTGTCTGCAGAATAAGGTCTCAACTAACATGTACAAATACTAAAGTTATGTGGCATATCCTCTGGTAAACTTTGCTTTTCCATATGATAAAATGTGGTTTACCCTCTGGTAAAATACATTATATGCTTTGGTAAAGTACAGTATAAACCTCTGATGAAACAGAGTATACACCTCTGGTAAAATACAACATAAACCACTGTTAAAATAAATTATACACCTCTGGTAAAATACAGTGTAAACCTCTGGTAAAATACAATATACAATCTGGTAAAATGTTATATGCCCAATGATAAGATTAACAGAAGCATACTGAAGAGGCACCTTAGACCCTTATAGAACTATTGTAGAGTTTGTACTCTTTAATTAGTAGCTTTTGTAGAGTCATGGTTTCTATTTATTTTAGTGAAATAGCAAATCCTTATGACCTTAATTCATTTGAAGTGTGAAGTAGTTGGAAGAGGAACACTCAGTAAGGACAACTGTCAGTGGAGGCGTTTGTTATAAACCCGGGTTGCATCCAAGCAACGGCTATCTTCCCTGCTTCAAAACAACAATGGCATCACTGTTCGTAACTAAAACTATAGCTTATATATCTACTATGCCCGGATACTGGGACTTGTACAAGGTAGAAACCATGACTCAATACAAATCAAACTTTTCCTGAACAAAACTTTTCAGCCTAGAGCAAAGTAAGTGATAAGCAAATTAACTAATAACCTTTTATCAATGTATTCATAACCTCATTTAATGTTTTAGGTTAAGATATATTTCTGTCTTAATGGAAGTGTTGGAGGCATCGTTACAGTTTGTTGGTAATGGGATCTTGAACATTTTCTATGCTTTGATGTTGACCAATGAATTAAGGACCATTTTACAGGCTTACTCCACTATGCCAAAAACATAACTTCAACATGTAATGTCTTATGCAGCAAGATTTTTTTCATAAAGATCATACTTAATACTAAATAAAATAAAACTTGGCTTGATTCATTCTCAACTGTATTTTTTATATGCCGGCAGTGGCCCTGTGATTACAACTGACCTGAGTAAAAGGTGAAGGCTACAGGGTTTAGGGTTCAGGGTTGAGAGTAGGGAAGAGAGAGTAAGAACACTTCCCATCAAATTAATGAACATAAAAAACTTGTTCAGGTCGAGGCCCACTCCGGCCACCAGAGGGAGGCCTCGAGTCAACCACACTACTAATCAGGCTTGATGCCCAACAGCTGGGCTAGATCTATAAATGCCCAGTGACCCAGTCATTCAGTGTTGGGTCTTTGCTAAAGTTCTGAGCCAAGCTCCTAGCCAGTAACTTCAGGTATTGAGGTCTGTAAGCCCTCATGCTACACCTCATTTCTTCCCTGCGAGGGTGTCTGTGTTTTTACACGTCCCCTCCCCTCTCCAGTTTTCCTCTCTCGAGTCTCTCTCTTTCTCGAGGTTTCCCTTTGCCATTCGGGTTCCTTCCCGTTTTCTGGTTTTGTTTGGGAAGTTTTAGTTTGGTTTTCCCCAGTGCATTGGGGTTGCCATTCTTCCCATGGCGTCCTTTGTTCTCCCTTTTTTTCCACGCTCGGCGTGGTGTTTAGTATTTTGTTTTGTTTTACCTGATCCAAGATCTAACTGTTCTGCACACTGGCCCACCATCATTAGAGCGTGGTTGCTCACCCAGTAGGCTGTCGGTGTCATCACCTAGCTGACTTTGAGCCCATCCTACATATAAAATCGAATTATGATGCTGGTGGCACAGAAGAAGTGAGAGTTGAACTAATGTGCTCTTTATTATCCATGATAAATATATTCAGTAAAGTTATCCATGGGAATACTCTGGAAGTCGAGTCACAATACACTGAAGACTTCCAGTGGTTTCCATGACCGCTAATGCGCAGCGTTGTTCCTCGGGACCTGTGCAAGTATAAATAGGGAGACATAGCGATGAGAAGCAGGCGTGTCCAATCAGTAAACAGGTGATTGGGAGCGGGGTAAACAAACAGTACAGCCCTCGTCTGATGTAGGCGCTTCCCTCTCGCTGTTGGACAGGCCAACCATGACAGAACCCCTCCCCAAAGACACCACCAGCCGCCTGGAGCGAGGCGGGCCTCTGGGATGGGCCTCTGCGGGCGCAGCCTGTGGAAGGAGGCGATGAGGTCGGGGTCTAAAACCTGGGAGGCCGGAACCCAACTACATTGCTCAGGACCGTACCCCTCCCAGTCCACATGGTATTGCAACCCCTTGCCTCTCCTCCGGGAATCGAGCAGGGCCGTCACCTTGTACGCCGGGCCCCCCTCCGTTTCCACAAGCGGATGCGGGTTGAATGAGGAACCGTCCTCTCCGGCGAGGGGACCCTGCGTCACGGGCCTCAGTGCTGAAACGTGGAAGGCCTGGGAATCCCGACTACACCTGGCCAGACCAACCCAATAAGTTACCTCGTTGATTTTTCCCTTGACCGTATACAGGCCCTCATATTTTGCGGCCAGTTTGCCTGTGGCACCTGTGTGGCCATCCCCGGTTGATACCCGATTAGCTGAGCTGTACGTGTGGCACCAGGATGTCCCGTTCCCACAGTGGTATGAGCCCATGTGATTAAGGCACCTTGGTGTTTTGGAGGTACGTAGAGGTGATCAGGTGGGCACTGCAGATGTGGGTTTGCGGGCTTTATTTGTTGGTGGATGTCCAACTCCAGTGACCACAAGAAGCACGAGGGGGGAAGAATAGGCTCCTCACTCGTCAGTAGGGCTTCCGCATGGTGTTGTCGGGACAACGCATCCACCCTGGTGTTTCTCTCCCCAGGCCTGTCGGTTACGTGGAACTTGAACCTGAAGAAGAATATGGACCACCGGGCTTGCCTAGTGTTCAGTCTATTTGTGGTCTGTAAGTACTCTAGGTTTTTGTGGTCAGTGTATACTGTAAAGGGGTGTCCAATGCCTCCACTCCTTGAAGGCTAATTTCATGGCCAACAACCCGAGGTCCCCTACACCACAGTTCTGTTCCGTCAGGCTTAGCTTCTGGGAAAAGTAGGCAATGGGTTTAAATCCCCCTCTCTCACCTGTGTGTTGAGACAACACGGCACCCACTCCTGTGTCTGCAGCATCCACCTCCACCAAAAAGGGCTTCCCTGGGTCTGGTCGCTGTAGTACCAGTGCAATGATGAAAGTGGCCTTGAGCCCCTCGAAAGACCTTTCCACCTTGGGGGGTCCACCTGACCCGCCTAGCCGGTCCCCAGAGTTGGTCTGTGAGAGGTTTAGCAATGGAACTAAAGTTCTTGATGAACCTCCTGTAGAAATGAGCAAAGCCCAGAAATCGTCGTATCGCCTTGCGCGTGTGTGGTCTTTGCCCGGCTGCATACACACACTGCCCTCCTGGATGACGTACCCCAGGAAGTCTACCTCCCTATAGTGCAACTCACTTTTCTGCCGTGCAGCGATGAGAAGCAGGTGTCTCCAAACAGTGAACAGGTGATTGAGAGCGGGGTAAACAAACGGTATGGCCCTTTTCTGATGTGGGCGTTTCCCTCGGTGTTGGACCGGCCAACCATGACACTAATACTGGTTAATCTTCAGATTACAACAATGTAAACATGATATTCTGCAATAGAACAAAAATAGTAGCAACAAGCTATTTACTGAGATCTCCAAAAGATTTAGTCATACACAATTATCGGAATAATTAAAACTGGAAATGGTGGCTGTCCTGTCCGTTGGTTGGATAGCAAGATAAGGGATAGCTTCTTTTAAATGAGAAAATTTGTTCAGGAGTGTCAAGCAGAGCTTAATGAATTAGAAAAGTAATATTGGTTTGCTAGATCATATCCATTAGTTTTTCTAGAGTAATATATATCATTTTGTGGTGAAACCTGAGATTTAAACTATAGCTAATAATTCCTGTTCTCTCAGTACACACAACGCTTATTGGGCATGTATAATCTTTACTAGAAATGACTGCTTATGCTGATCTTTAAAATGTCTGATAAGGCTGTGAAACCCATGCTCAGTATATTTCAAAAATATAAAGTAGAATAATTATGAAATACACTATCACGTTCAAACATGGTTTATTAGTTATCACTGGTCAGAGCAGCAGGGACCTCCAAACCAGTCCAGAAGCTGTAAAAGAGAAGAGGGATTTTTATTCAAGGAACTCCAGTCCACACAGTAAATAAACGCCAGCTGGAATCCAGGCAGACAAATGAAACAGAGGGCAATTCCATAAATCAAAAACCAAAGAAGTAGTTCATGAACCAGGAAATGGAGACAAACCCTTACAATTCACCCCTGCCCTCCACGTCCATCCTCCCATGGCTGGTAAGTGAAGTCATGCCAACAGGAGTTCTCGTGCCAGCTGGTCATCAAAGTCAGTTAGTGGGGGCGGGGTGATCTGTGTGTGTGTCCTCATGTCCAGCAGGCTGTTATTATTCTCAGTCTTTCAGGCACTGAAGGGCTTTGGCTCCTCCCACCTCCCTCCAGTACTAGAGGGTTTGGCTCCTCCCATCTCCCCCCAGTACTAGAGGGTTTGGCTCCTCCCACCTCCCTCCAGTACTAGAGGGTTTGGCTCCTCCCACCTCCCTGCAGTACTAGAGGGTTTGCTCCTCCCACCTTCCTCCAGTACTAGAATGTTTGGCTCCTCCCACCTCCCACCAGTACTAGAGAGTTTGGCTCCTCCCACCTCCCTCCAGTACTAGAGGGTTTGGCTCCTCCCACCTCCCTCCAGTACTAGAGGGTTTGCTCCTCCTACCTTCCTCCAGTACTAGAATGTTTGGCTCCTCCCACCTCCATCCAGTATTAGAGGGTTTGGCTCCTCCCACCTCCCTTCAGTATTAGACGGTTTGGCTCCTCCCATCTCCCTCCAGTACTAGAGGGTTTGGCTCCTCCCACCTCCCTCCAGTACTAGAGGGTTTGGCTCCTCCCACCTCCCACCAGTACTGGACAGTTTGGCTCCTCCCACCTCCCTCCAGTACTAGAGGGTTTGGCTCCTCCCACCTCCCACCAGTACTGGACAGTTTGGCTCCTCCCACCTCCCTCCAGTACTAGAGGGTTTGGCTCCTCCCACCTCCCTCCAGTACTAGAGGGTTTGGCTCCTCCCACCTCCCTCCAGTACTAGAGGGTTTGGCTCCTCCCACCTCCCTCCAGTACTAGAGGGTTTGGCTCCTCCCAGCTCTTTTCACTCCTCCCAGTCTTTGCCTTCTCCTTCTCTGCCACCTTCTCTGCCCTTTCGAGTCCCTGAGACACTGAAGCGCTGCTCTCCTTCCCCTCCCTGTGCTCTGGGCTCGGCTGCGCTCGGTCACCTATGAAGTGTGGGGACACTTCAGGCTGGTCCTCTGCAGGACTCGGGTGGAGGCGTTTTACAGTTAGAGGACCGTTGGTTCTCTAACTGCTTTTTCCTCACTCCTTGCCTTCTGTCTAGCTTCACAAAGTTTTGTTTGTTTCCTGGTTTTATCTGTTTCAACCCCAATTTCTTTTTGTCTCTCGCTAAGCATCATGAGATACCTTCGCTGCCACTGCACTTCCTGGTTTATCACAATTTCTCTCCATTTTTGCTGTTCTTGTTCCATATACATATGTATGATTTACTTGTACATTTCTCTCATCCTCGTGCAGTCATTTCATCCGTCTCAGTCTCTCCATCTCCTTCATCTTTGCATCCTCAAAATGAGCTTTCCCTCTTAGTGCTCTCTGTTGTCCTTCCCGTACTGTACTGTCCCACATTTTCAGCTCTCTGTTCCGTTCCTCCTCAGTCTCTCTTTTTGGTGATGGCTCCCCCATGGCACCTTTGTATTGTCCTCCAGGTAAACTATTTTCTGCCTTTTTCACCAAATAGTTTGGTGCTATATATAATAATATAATAGGTGCTATATTTTCCTTTCTAGGAGGCTCCAGGTGCTTTCAAACTGTCTCTTTTTCCTCACACCTTGCCTTTTCTTTTTCAAGCCTTATTTCTTCCTTTCTCTCACTGAGCATCATGGGATCTTTCCTGAAACTTCATTTCCTGCTTTAGCACGATTTCTTTCCATTCTTCCCTGCTGATTCTTTGGCACTTCCTCCATTTCCTTTGCCATCCTTCTCTCCATTTCTCTCGTTTTCTTTCCCATCTTCTCTTTTCTCTTTCTCAAATACATACAGCATGTATCTTCTCTCTCTTAGTCTTCCCGTTCAGTTCTCTCCTTCATCGTGTCCAGCTCTCTGTTCCGTTCCTCCTCCGTCTCTCTTCCCTCTTGTCTTCCACCACACTTCCACCACTCTGTCCTTTGTCGTTTCAAGCTCTGTTTCCAGAGCCTTTGCATTCTCCTCCCAGGTCGTGTCCACCTTTGTCTCTCTGGTCCTACAGTGGCAGTGCTTACTTACTCTCTCTGCCATTCTCTTTCACAGGCTTCTGCCTCAACACCTTCTAAAACAAGCAATAAACAACACATGTAACATCAACTCTTAGAAACACAGAAGGCACAAGCCAAGAAACAGTGACAGAATGTCAGTATACAAAAACTGGCATGATAACTCTGGCTAATCTCACTGTGAGCCTACGCCTCTCCAAGCCTTCGCCACTAATCACTAATAACGGGATAATGTCACGTCTCTCATTTCTCATTATTTTCAGCTTTTCCATTTTCATTCTCTTCTGTTTCTCCAGACTGTTCAGCACTTTCAGCTGCAGGTGTTTCTGCTGGATTGTCTCTGGCTGCTGCATCTCACTCTCGGCTGTGATGTCGCCCTCTGGCTGTGGGTTTGTCCTGCACTCTTTCTGCACTTATCACGCTGAATGCTGAGCTCTGATTTGGGAAATTAGAAATAAACAATTTCTCTTTTTATGACAAACACGTATCCATGACAACATAGGTTTAATGTCATTTGACATAAAACATGCTTTCGAAATTTGAAAAATTAATCCCTGGATACAATTTTTCATGTTACAATTAAAATGTTTTAATTCTCTTAAGCTTCCATCAGATTTTCTAATCAACCTTATGGCCTAGATTGGAACATGTCACTCATGTCACTCTTTAAAAAAAACAAATATTAATTGTATAACTACATTTTAAAAAGCCTTAATTGTAATAAAAATTCTAAAACATATAAGGAAAGTCATAAAAATCATAAATCCATCAGACTTACTGTCACGATCAGTCCCTTCTATCTTCCGTGTTCCGTGTTTTCCCTGTCTTGTGTTTAGTTCCGTTCCATAGTTTTGTTTTGTCCTCACCTTGTTTGATTGCTTACACCTGTCCCTCGTTCATGTATTTAAACCCTGTTGCATGCCTTGGTTGGCGCTGTTCACTTGAATTATTGTATTTTTGAATTATTGTATGTGTTTGAATGTTAGTTCACTGATGGTTGTGTGTATATTTTAATCATTTTGTTTGTTTGTTCTCCTAGCCTTAGCCCTGAGTTTTCCCTAGTCTTTTGTTATAGCCTGATTCCCCTGTTTGCTTCCTCTTGTACTCTTGTTTTGTTAAGTCATGTATCCACGTACTCTCTGTGTCGGCTCTATGACCCTGGACCGCCTAAACAACTCTAATTTTGGATTTGCCCCAATTAAATCTCGCTCTTCTCCGCACATGCATCTGCCTCCTTACCGCTCAACATTACACTTACCTCTCGTTCTGTCTGCATAATTCAAGCCTATATGATATAGAAAACGAATACGGTAGGTGTATTTGATCTACTGCTCTCTGCTATCTCTTACTCTCATATGAGGGTGTGTGTGTGTGCGTGTTGTGTGTGTGTGTGTAGTTGCCGCTTGATGTCACAAGGGCTCTGTGATGTCTCTGTCCTCTGTCAGGAACCCTCCTTATCAGTGGATATCTATGAACCTGTAATACAGCTTCGTAGAGACCTGGTTTGTAAATATGTATGTCAAAGTTTAGTAGAATTAGCTATATGCACTTTTGGATAGGATTGAAATCAATATTTAAAATTTTATTTACGCTTCTCGGCTTTTTGGCTAACCTCAAGTGTAGTATCCGTACTACGGCTTGATTTATTGTGGGTTTTTATTGCTGATGTTTAATTGTTTTTATTTTGTTTTTTAGGCCTAGCTTGTCCTGGTGTAGAGACCCCTGGAGCAGCTTGAAGACTCTGACGACATCATCGGCTGGGGGAGCCTGCAGAGGACCACAGTTCTGGATCTGCCTATAGGAGGAGGGTGGAAGATCCAGGACCTAGGCTGAAGCTCTAGGCCCTGGGGGAGCCGCTCTGGCAGAGCCTAGGTCGGGAGCGGGTAGTGGAGGCCTACTCAATACAGCCAAGTTCCGCTTGAGTTGTCCGGGGGAGGAGACCCCCTTTACCAAGAGGGTCTCCTTCATACGGGAGGTTCTCTTCAGGGCCTTGGGGCTGTCGCCGGGAGAACTCATCTGTTCCCAGCGCAACAGGCCCTTGAGGTTCTACGATGTGACACTCTCCTGCTCTGAGGTGTATCGGGAGGTCCTGGGGTGGAAGGAGGTCCTCTTTGGTCACCCTATGGGGAAACTACACGTGGTGGAACCTCTGTGGGACAGTAACCGGAAGATGGTTACTACCTACATGTTTAATACCCATGTCCCTGCAGAGGTGATCCACAGGTTCCTCCAGCAGTTCGGAGAGGTGCATCTGGGGGACCGAATGGTACGGGACAAGCTGGGAGTGTGGAATGGGCGCCGCCAGTTTATGGTGACTTTTAAAGAGGATGGTAAGGTGGGGTTGGTACACCCCCCAGCCCTGTTCTCTTGGCAATAACCGGGGGTACCTCTTTTATAGGGAACACCCG
Organism: Electrophorus electricus; assembly: GCF_041902795.1. Lineage (NCBI taxonomy): Eukaryota > Metazoa > Chordata > Actinopteri > Gymnotiformes > Gymnotidae > Electrophorus > Electrophorus electricus. The sequence continues at coordinate 24,630,001 of NC_137510.1, forward strand.
GTCTTTTGCAGGAATTCCCAGGGCCACGGCCATAGGACGGAGGACTGCCTGGACCTTCGGTGTTTGAACTGTTTGGACCCTGGACATATGGCCCGGCACTGCAGGGGCCCCAGGAGATGTCTGCAGTGCTGGGAAGAAGGGCACCTGGCGCATGCCTGCCCCAGTCAGGTGAGAACTTGTATCGGCTAGGGGCAGGAGCACAGGAGTGGCAGCACCTGAGGCACCCAAGAGAGCAGTGGAGAGTCCTGGGCCAGATGGAGGGGAGGTGTCAACAGGATTGGAGAAGAGGGAGACCCCTTCAGGAGGCCATCAGGTGGAGGGGCCTGGGACGACCTCCTCCACCCTTCAGTCCTCGCGCCAGCAGAAGAGTGAGTCCGAGGAGTCTGGGCAGTCCCAGGTGGTGAAGAAAATGGGGAAGAAAGTAAGGACCGGCTGGACCGAGGAGGTAGCGCCCAGGGCCCCCCTTTCCTCTACCCTCAGGTTGGACAGTACTGGGAGCTTCCCATCTCCCACTCCACTGGTCATAGACTTGGACATTACTGAGGACAGTGGGCTTTGTTTTAGTTGTTTTAATATTGTCTTAACTTTTTTTTTTTTTTTTTCTTTTCTTAGATGATGGACGGCTTTTAAACCTGCAGTAATTACGAGTGAATGTGTGTCTTGGTTATGTTACGGGAAGGGGTTTTATGTTTGTTGGGATGATGGTTTTAAAGGGGTTTAGTATTTGTGTGTAATGTTTTACTGGTTTTTGAAGAAGTTTATGTAAATTTTTGAATTTCATGATGGTTTATTGTTATTTGTTGGAATTCGAATAAACTGGATTAAAAGAAATTTAAATTTCATTTACCATCTTTTGTCCCACTGAATTTAATCATTCATGTATGACCACTGAACACATGCCAACAGTCACTATGCCGTTTAGAATTACTTTCTAAATGAAATAAATAGAAGGTTCTGCCTGTCTAACCAGACATTTGTTAAGGCGCAATGACCTAAACGTTTACCACCATTGCCTCTGTTTCTTAACGAATACATTTAATAAATGTAATTTCTCATTCACAGTTAATCCTCTAGCGTTTACCACATCGCAGTCGCGTCACTACACTCTGACCTCTCGTGGGGACATCATACGCACCACGCGCAGCTTCAACCGGCCCATTTGGGTCCACGAAATACCGCACGCGTCTAAAAGACCACAGCGGGACTTGCGCAGTTTTATTGTCCATGCTGAAAACTTTCTACACTCCCGTCTGCTGGGCAAGCGACATCAGCGCAAAGCACACAAGCACCATTAACATCAACAGGAAAGCAGTCCCGGAGCGCAGCCTTGTTCGCTTCATACATCTGGATAAACGTAATAAGCACTTAATAATATTTCTTTTGCATTTTTCTGCTCTGGTGTCGCTATAATTCGGTACTACATCAACGTCAATCCACATAATCCACATATACTGCAGCTGTGACTGTACACGTAAAAACAAAGTACAGTTTTTGCACTACAATTATATTATTATTATTATTATATAACTACAGTAACGCCAAAACTCCAGGCGTCAAATTAACGTCCCATATTTTAATTATATTTGAATGGCTAACAGCTGCTAAGGCAAAACAAAACAAATCACAAAAAGATTAAGCAATCTACCACAGATTTTTTCTGTCTGTTTATTATATGTGATTAATTAGATTGCTCATGTTTTAATGTATGCTTGCATGATTATAACCTGTTTGGTACTATGGATTTACTAGGTGTAACTGTACAGCCAGGAGTCTGTTTGCAGTTAGTTTTGGGGCTTTGGAAGACCAGTGAAAGTTACATTTGTTTGGGGAAAAGGCAAAAAATGGAAAAAAAGAAATTAAAAAACAAGGGGTCTTTAAAGGAACAACATGTAATGCATTTACTGTACTAAATCTTAAAATGTCCATGATATGGCATCAGAGATTTACCAAACATACTTACCTGAAATACAGTGCAACAGCCAGAATGTTCTCCTTTGTAATTTCCATTCTGGACTGGAAAGTCTGTTTGTATTTTGGCCTGTGATCCCACCCACTGCACATTTCCTAGTGTCATTTTGACACCCCACGTTGCCAGATATTAAACATGTTGACAAGCAAAAAGTGTGCTGCAGCCATGGAAGCAAGAAAATTAATGTTAGACTCTATCCAACCTAAAATTCTCTATGACCTAGAGATGTACCAAAATACAAGTAAAGATTGGTGATGCTTTTGAAAGATGGAGGCGGAGCTCAGAAGGACCTTAAGATGAATGCTAAGTTGACTAATTTTCTTCTGGTAAGCATCGAGCTTCAGCTAAGGTTAACTATCAACCAATACAACTAGGTAACAAATGTGAAATTATTTATACATTATCTGTTAAATTGAGCAGTATGTTTGTTTACAGGATAATGGGTTTATTGCATTTAACTAACATTGACAAATTTATTTAAAACAAAATAAACATCAGCTGGTTTATAATTTGCAAAGAACAAAAACATTCTAAATGTGTATATAAATTGATCAAAGAATGTATGACTCATTGTGGCTTGCCAATGTCAAAGTTTAATGTTGTGCTATTGGTGAAAGTTCAGTGTCCTCAACCTTGCAACCTGCATGAGCTTTAGGTTTGGGGAGGAAGTGGTAGAGCCGGTCAAGTCTCTCCAATATTGTGAATTTGGACTGTCAGTGCATGATGTCAATATTATACATTGGCCCTGTAGAGCTGAAGGACTGGCAGAGAGACATGACTTGATTTTGGGATGTTTCTGGTTTCAAACAATCTATCAATCTAATTTTTAACCATAAAATGATTTATTAACCCCAAATTAAATCTGACAAGTATGTTTATTAAACTCTCATTATTCACTGATAATTTCTAGTACATGCACTGTAATGTACACAGCCACTGGGTACACCATAACTTTGAGGTAATAAAATGTTTTGGGGTAAAGGAAAGGCCAAACTTTAATCTGTATTTTCATGAGTCGCTATGTGATCTAATTATAATACGCTTTGAAGTTCTCTGTAACAGGTGCAGAGTGGTGCAAGACTGTGTTTCAAAGCATAAAGATGAATAATGTTTCTGAGGTCTCTTTAGGTCAGAGACCTTTTTGAGTTTTTACGTGCAGAATTTTATTAGTGATGGAAAATATCTCTGTTTTTAATAGACTCGAAAGCCTCTTTGAGACTTCTGTGGCTAAGCATGGCTTGTTATTGTACCACAAAGGCAGGGTGATACTGACCTGCAACATCATCTTGCAGGTGTTTGGTGGTGGTCATCTTTGTATAAAAAAAGGAAAATCTTCCAATGGGATTTAATGGTGTCAAGCTTCAATTTGCATATGTTGAATAATGTATGTTTGAACATAGTGGTGGAGATTTCAAACACAAGTATGCAAAGTGGGGCAATTACATAATCACTTCTGAAAACTGTGTAAACATGTGTGTTCTTTGTGTGATTGTTAGACATATTCCGCGCTATTCCTCGTTTGTATGCAGCACTGAGATTAGAATAAACACGGGACCGACTGTTCTCTTTGTTTAATTCTTGAGTCTGCATCTTTATTTCTATTTGAGTGTACTTAATAAAATCACTGGAATGTGGGAAAAATCTAGGAACCACATTAATTGGTGGCCCGTACCACGGAGATCAATTGGATCAACTGACAAACGGACCCACACCGTCAGCAGGAGGGTTATCGGCACCAGCTATCTCCGGTGGCACGTTCTGCTGTTTTAATGTTCCAAGCTGTTCCAAGTGGTTCTAAGAGGCCCGCGTTCTCTCATTGGCCTGTTCTAAAAGGATTCTCAATTTTTCATTGGCTCTCCCGTTGCTATGCCGTTGCCGGCTCGTCACACTACTCCCTGCTGTCGATTCTCACGGCGTGCGGTAAGTATCGCCGAGTAAAGAATTTTTCCTTCGAGTCGTTTTACAGACGTTTTACACTCTTTTTCTTTACATGGCTTTTATTTCCCATACTGTACTGCAAAAGTGAGATTTAATGGTAGCTAGAACCGACCGACAGAGCTAGCTCGCTCAATCGCTAAATCGCTCGCTCGTCTAGGTGGTTTATGTGCGAAATACAGGGTGACTGACCATCTGGCTAGATGACATTAAAATGACTGATGAAATGTGCCCAGGTAGTTTGCATGCTAGTCTGGAGTGGTGCTTTACAACTCGAGATCGACTGTGTTGCTGTACTGTATGTATTGCAGATGCGCCGCGGTGTACAGCGTCGATTGTAAGTGTTCACTAAACCTGGGACCAGCTGGTCGTCAGGCTGGACATGTGGCACTTCATGCGACGGTTCGCGGCGGGTGTCACCACGGACAGTCACCAGCTGTGCGGCCTCTTCATGGGCCGCCTCTCCTTCTGCGTCTTCGAGTGGGACGCGGAGGATGTGGCCCTTCTACAGGAGCCCAGGCAGTCGGAGCTCGGGGAGGTCGCCTAACTGACGCCGGGTCTTCCGGCAGACCCACAGCCGAGGAGTTGGCTCGGCACTGTCGGCGCCGCACGCGCGGGGCCCAGGAGACCGAGCTGCTCGTCCAGGAGCTGCTGGAAGACCACATGGATGTGACGGACACCATGGGCGTCAGGCTTCTGGACCGCGAGAAGATGGCAGAGAGCTTCGTATCTGGTAAGTGCCTCTCTCGCACTCGCTCTCTGTATGCATGTCAGCACTGTTTACTAAAAGCCTCATTTCCTCGACTGATGCAGGTACAAGTGCGAGTGCCCTGCACTTCCAGATGTACCTGCTTGAAGGGTTGATGAAGTGGAATGAGGACCGCGTGGCACTGGATTCCTTGGGCTCCAGCTGGCTGAGGATTACACTAGGCCTGGAGAGTATACAGGTAAAAAAGGTGTTCAACCATATATGAGAGCAGTAAATATTTTTGTGCTTCAGTCCAAAAGTGTATGTTTCTTTCTTTTATTTCCAGGAGAGCCTAGGTGTCGCTACGGTGTCATCAGGGACGTAGTCCTCGGCAGCCCCGGCCTCATGACCCGGACCCGTATTCAACTTTTTGAGTTGAATCAGCAGACACTGACCCAGTGGTGAGTTTAGGGGGTTTTATATTGACCTTAATGGCACTGTGCACTATACAGGCTGAGTACTAATAGGCTCTGCTGCTTTTTTTGTTACAGGTACAACGCCAAGAAGAAAAAGCAGGAACAGGATGTTCTGCACCTGAGCGTTGGCCAGTCCAGCACTCCCATGGTGGCCCCGGAACCCTTCCCTCCCGCACTGAGTAAGCTCCCGGAGCGTCCGACTCACGGGCACCCTGCCTTTGACTTTAACATACAGCAGGATGCGTCCGGGCAGGCTTCTCAGCGTGTCCGAGGCCAACCTCCTCTTCCTCCCGGTGAGACCCCGACGAGCTCCGGTCCGGAAGGCGACTCGGCTTCTGCCACCGTCGCCACTCCTACTGCCCCTGCCGTGCCGGCCGGGCCCAAAGTGCCCCGGACCCCGGCGTGGCGTTGGAAGAAAAAGGCAGAGGCCGAGGCCGCCGCCGCTGCCCATGGACAGGCCATCCCCACGAAGCAACGCAAGCGTGAACACTATGCCTGCAAGCAGTGTGGCCAACCCAAAACTAAAGAGTTTGGCCACAGCAGGTTTCGCGCAGCGGCAGCGGGGAAGACCGTGGAGCAGTGGATGGAAGAGATGAGAGGAGATGCTGGACAGGGTCAGTGATCTGCTGATCACCCCACTCACCCCATTGTTCATATACATAGTTTTATATGTATTCCTGCTTTAATTATTTATTGTGTGTGTATATTTATTCCTATTTTAATTATTTATTCTGTGTGTTGTTCATAATCATTTGTACTTTCAAAAGTGAAGCAGCACTGTTTAATACTGTTATACTTCACAAAGTGAAGCAGCACTGTTTAATACTCTGTTATACTTTACAAAGTGAAGCAGCACTGTTTAATACTATGTTATACTTCACAAAGTGATGCAGCACTGTTTAATACTGTTATACTTTACAAAGTGAAGCAGCACTGTTTAATACTATGTTATACTTTACAAAGTGAAGCAGCACTGTTTAATACTATGTTATACTTCACAAAGTGATGCAGCACTGTTTAATACTGTTATACTTTACAAAGTGATGCAGCACTGTTTAATACTATGTTATACTTCACAAAGTGAAGGAGCACTGTTTAATACTGTTATACTTTACAAAGTGAAGAAGCACTGACTTATTCTGCTTTATACTTCACAACGTGAATGAGCACTGACTTATACTATATTTTAAATCTCACAAAGTTATTCTGCTTTGTACTTCAAAAAATGAACGAACACTGATTTCTTGTGCTTTGTACTTCACAAAGTGAACGAGCACTGATTTATTCTGCTTTGTACTTCACAAAGTGAACGAGCACTGATTTATTCTGCTTTGTACTTCACAAAGTAAACCAGCATTGATTTATTATGCATTCTGTTGCACAAAGTGAATGGGCACTGATTTAAACTATTTTAAGAAAGTGAATAAATAACTTTTTGGTAATGAGACACAATCTCACAAATAATGCACTTATTTTGATTGATATTATTTATTTCATGAACAATAAACAACTATTCAAACAGTTCAGTTTCCTGTGTATAAATGATTCAGTTAAAATAACTTTATTCAATTAACATTCAATTAAGTCAACTTTATTAATCTTATTCTTAACGAATTAAAAAATTTAATGCATTTTAATCACACTTTTGCACCGTGGAACCTTTCTCAGTGCACGAGTTCCAGGCATACAGATTATATTGACGCACAATGTGATGAGCATGATGGAGATGATGGAAGAGGCTACGCTGGTGGATGGGAAATTTAAATACAAGAAACCTCCAGATGGAAGTACAAACAAAAATGTTGTTATTTGCACTTTATGCAGGAAGGAGTTTGCTTATCACAGGAGCACAAAGCTTCTAATTAATTAGATTAATTTTTTTAATCGAGACCCACCCCTAATATATATATATATATATATTTTAGTGGGAGATATTTAAAAAAATGCGGAAAACCATTAGAAATGCAGAAGTCAATGAAACTGACATTCTGTGAAATGTCTGTTGGAGTTTCGCATGGAAGCTTAATCATGATAAAAGCGAATATAATTACACACAGATAGAAGATATTCAAAAGCCAGTCTAACAGCATGAAACACAGCTACTTGACATGCATGCTCAACTGCACATGGCTACTTAATATGCGAAACAACAGCCGACCCTCTATTGCTATAGTCCCGCCTCCTTGCCAGAGGTCACAGAGGTCACCTGGCCAGGAATTTGGGCAGGTTCTGGGTGAACCGTGCATCCCGGAAGGCCGGGGACGGCGTGGATGGGGTCGGGTGCCTCCGGAAGGGCCAAGGGGGGGGGCCGAAGTGGCTCCGGAGGGGTCCCGGGGCCCCGGACTGGCCCCAGAGAAGACCTCGCTATAGGTTGGGGCCAGTCCGGGGCCCCTCCAGAGCCGCTTCGGCCTTTGGTTCGTTATCTTACCACAAGGGCAGGGTGATACTGACCTGCAACATCATCTTGCAGGTGAGGTGAGATCATCTTTGTATAAAAAAAGAAAATCTTCCAGTGAGATATAACGCTGTCAAGCTTCAATATGCATCATGATGGATCTCAATTTGCATATGCTGAATAATTTATATATATATAGATATGTATATACGTTCATATATTCATATGAATACACACACACACACACACACACACACACACACACACACACGTGTGTTTTTTGTTTGTTTATAGCATGTTAACTCTAAACAACACCAGAAATGTTAAGAACAAGTATTATTAATTAATAAATATTAATTAATTAATATTAATTGATTATAATTAATTAATTAATTAATATTATTTCCTGCCCCCTTTATCTTAAAATTAATAGTGTCCTTAACCGGGCACTAATACAGTGATATGCTGATGCACAACACGTAACTTAATTTTACGCAAGTGGACAGGTACACTTATTACTTTATATGTTATTTATGTGACGATAAAATGACGTCACATTTACTTTAGAAAAGCAACGCAGTTCGTTACCTATATTAAGACGCTGCTATTTAAGAGTCGGGGAGACCGGGGATGGTTGTAACATGAATGAAAGTGCGTGTGTATGCAAATTCAAGTAGTAGATGATTTATCTGAAAATGTTTCATAGGTAGTGTTTCATTAATGTTACCCTAAACGGCCACCATAACTCCGTGTTTATTTTACTTTTTAGTATTTGTTTAAATATATTTTTGATAGAAATCTGTAACATACAAGCGCATCTTAATAACTATGCAACGTAATGGATTTACTGTAGGCTAAAGCCTAAAATGACTAAGCGGTACTCAGATTTATTTGTTTTGTTCGGCTACTGCGTTATCAGTTAAAATGCTTCGCTGTTCCTGTTATTTAAGGTCTGTAGCCTACGTTTCCATTTTAAGTACCCTATCATTGTTTTCAGGGAACCGGCAAATGGAACCATTACATGAGGTGGAGCCTGAACGTAATGGTCTGGACGAGCAGGCGGTAAATGTGTCACTTCTTAGAACGGTTTAAACACGGACTCTTGTAGCTATATGTGACACCAGTAATTTACACCGACCAAGGATCTCTCATATTCTCGGTTCACTTCTTAGGGCACTTACATCCCATATCGAATCTAATCGGTGCTGATTCGGTTCACTGCAGGTGACATCGTCTGAGCTTAAATCCGCCTTTACAGGTCGTATATTGCCGATACAAATATTGGTACTCAGAAGCAGTAGGGAGACTCCCGAACATTTCTGATGGCTTTACGAGGTGTGTACTGCATTCTGGCGTTGCAGGCTTGTGTAGGTAAGCGATTTTCTACGTTGTTGATCAAAGTTATCTTCTCAAAACAAACAAAAAACAATGTAGTTCAAGCAAATATCAAGTATAGTCTACCAATGTTTTATAGAAAAAATATTGATTTCTAAAACGATTTAGCTGTCATGATTAATACAACTAGTTTGTACTTTGCTACAATAACAAAAAACGCTGACAGATAGAGTTCAGGGTATTAAAGCAAGACGGATAGTAGCCTACTACAGTTTATGATAGTAACATTTCAGAGTTTGCTTAGGTGTTGCTATTTCATAAGTTTACTGTTTAATTGCATGTTTACTTAGTATATTCATTTCTTCATGCAGGAGTATGTTTCTGTGAAGAGGTGTTATTACCAAAGAGCTACAATGAAGCAGTTAACGACAAGGTGTTGTTTACCCCAATCAAACTCCCTTCTCAGCCATTCGACGAGGTCATATGGGCGTTTGGCTTAACTAGAATTATTTTGTTCTCTGGTACTCAAACGTTCATTGACAGTAACTATACAAACAGAGCTAGTCTGAAGACCACCAGTTTTGCTATGGAGCTCAGGAATCTAGATATGACAGATGCTGGAGAATATAAAATCACGATAAAAAAAAAGGAAAACAGTTTATTTGAAACCACAACACTGAATGTATTTGGTAAGTAAGCAAAACTTATTTATTGTTTTAAGTCAGCACTGAGGGTTTGTTCTTTAACATATAATTTTAAATAGTGTTCTTCCCTGAAAATCTGAAAATACAGTGGCCAGTCCTTAGGCATATTATGAACAGTCTAATAAAAAGGATTAAACATGTACATATGCACAGCTACTAGTTTAAAAACTCCAAACCTGAATCTCAGTATAGACCTCTTATATTGTAAAAATGTAGGCAGTTGTACATTTTGGAGATGTAGAGTCCAGTATGTGAGTGACAGTCCTGCCACTCTGTAGTCAGCAGAATGTTGAGGCAGCGCTGACATTTTGTGGGCTCTCCTGTCATCAGCTTGCTGCATCGGTGTGGACTTGTTCCACAAGGCAACTGAATGGTCTGATTCGACTCAATGCCAGTCGCTGATGTTGATTCAAAGGTCATTGAGATCACATTTGCAGACATCCTTGTAGTGTAATGAGAGTCTTACTGTGGGCCTCTGTCCAGATGCCAGTACCCTGAAAAAGGAGATACAGGGTGGGGACAGTAGTCATTGGCACACCTCCTGACAGCCTGCTAGACCTTTCTTTGAGAAGCCCACAGCATCTGCAGTTCCCTCTACCTTCAAGAGTTCTTGGTAGATCAGTGGTTAAGATACTTGACTTGAAGTTTAAAGGTTGGCTGTTTGAGCCCCACCCCCACCAGATTGCTACTGTTGGGCCCATGAGCAAGTTGTATTCATTTATAATTGTAAGTTGCTTTGGACAAAAAAGCATCAGTGAAATGCTGTAAATGTCCTGAACACTTCCGTTGCTTTCATTTTCTTCTTAATCAGAGGTAATAGCTTGAGTGGGCCTCAAACCAATTAGCAGACTTGACAGTCTTGATTGTTGCAGTGTTGTGAATAGGATCCACCAGATGTTCCCATTTCATTCTGATGTTGTTGTTATCTGAGGCAGGCAGGGCTTCCTCCAAGGCTTGCATGAACTCCACTACATTTGCAGGATCACAAGTCTTGCTGATATCAATGCATGGCTTTCCTTCCTGGAACAGTGGAGTTGCCTTGGCTGAAGCTTCACCCCACTGCATACAAGGAAGTGGTGGTTTGTACTTTTGTAGCTGTCTGCACTTTGGTAGCTGTGTTACGCATTGTGATGATAAGGTTAAGTTTGTGCCAGTCCATGGAATTTTGTTGTCTCTATGACACTTTGTACCAGGCTTGGTGTTGAAGAAGGTGTTAGTTGTACTGAAGTCTTGCCGACAGCAGAACTCAAGGAGATTTCTGTTTTCATTCACTTTGCCTTTCTGAACTTCCCCAAGCACGAGGGCCAATTGCAATGGTTGCTGTTAACTATGGCATTGCCACTGAGAATGAACAGTGGCATTTAAAATGGAACCTCACTTATTGCTGTGCTGCATTCACTGTAGAACTTTTTGGCATCTTGAGTAGATGGTAAAGTGGGTGTGTAGGCACAAACGATGTTAACCAGACCCACTGATGCTTGAAGCTGGACCTTGTGCAATCTTTCAGTTACCTCATTTGGCGGTATGATAGAAGTAATCAAGCTGTTTCTGATGCCAATGCCAACACAGTGGCCTCGTTTACTGACTTTTCATGCCAGGAAGGAGAATTTTTAATGAAGGCTCCCATTAAAAGAAAGCCTTATTTCCTGAGTGGTGACAATATTTATCTGTAGTCTGCAGTTTGTTAAACCTGCAGAGCATCAACAATGCCTTTAAGATGACTGTTATTAATGGATTAATTCTTACAATGTTAATAGCCTGGTGTAAGGATTATTGATCCACATGTTGAGAGATTTCCTAAATTCCGCACACTCAATGGAGCAAATGGATATTGCTGAGGCAGCACCTAATTGTCAGGGGACCAACCACCTTGAGGCTGGCAGTAGCTGCCCAACGAGAACCAAGAATTCGCCCTACCATCAGAAGTAGTCCCTGGTGCCTCACTTTATACCAATTCAGGGCAAAGGTTTATAATTAGGAATTGTTGCTTCCTGCACTGTGTCAGCCCGAAAACTCATGGGGGCGTGGTCATCTACAAGTGTGATGCACCTGCCCTCTGCCTTTTATAATGTAAAAGTGATATACCTAATTCAAACTCCACTTAACATAAACTAATTTAGTTCTTTAATTGATTAGGTTCAGTAGGTTCCAAGACATATTGTTGAAGAATAAATAAAGATTGACCCCAAACTGACTGTGTCAGATTCAGGTTATTACTTTTACAATGTCACTTAAACACTATACAAAAGTCATAGAATGCCAATTTTTTTTAATATATCAGACTCTAGTTTCTGTGGTGATCAGCACATGGAAATGCTAACTTGTGCTAGTTCTGTTGTGCCATTGTCTACTCCACTTGCCCTGTCACATACTCTGTCTCATATGGAGCTGCTTTAATAATGATTACCTAAATTCTGATTGGTCACTGAATTATCACCCATTACCAACAAAAAACAATAATTCTTTAATGATGGATTGGGCTGTTTGGGATTTGTTATCATAAAATCTTTTACTAGTCTTTTGTATTTATTGCCTCAACCTCTCAATTTTAAGTGTCCACCTTGATGGCCTTGATTACAAGGGCTATACTGATCTATTACTTGCTGCTTTTTTTTCTGAAATTGGTCACATGTGTGTAAATGGAGGATTCCAGTGTGGCAACTCCAATGTAGCAAACAATGTGGAGAACTTCAGTGCCTGTTCTTTTATTTGTTTCTTCATGTGTACTACTCTTTTTTTGGTAGGACATTTTTGATAGGTGACCATTGAGCTAGTCCAGGATGAACATTAGCATTCCATTATGTTACTATGGACTTTCCCAGTTGAACTAAAGTCAGGCAAACTAGCAAAAATGTCACAGATTATGGAAAGTGAACCTTTTTTTGTGACAATATACTTCAAATAGATGTAAGTGATCAATATCATTATCTAAAAATAAGAGCCAATAGCCAATAGCGCAGTGCATACTGTTGTTTTGGATGCAAATCTATAGTTTAGGTTCTGGCACGTTATTGACACGTGTATTATTTTTTAACCTCCAGAGCCAGTTTCCAACATTACTATAACACCAAGAGAGACGGAACTAGTTGAATTCAACAGCACTGCCAGCCTCACTTGTTCTGCCTCTGGCACCTCCATTTCATTCTTTTGGCTAAATGGCAGCTCTGAGCTAACATTAGGGGAGAGAGTTCAGCTGACCAATGGGAACACCACTTTGATCATTACCTGTGTGAGCAGAGATGACATTGGGCCATATAGATGTGGAGCATTCAACATCATCAGCAAAGACATGAGCCAAAATATGACCCTCACCATTTACTGTGAGTTTTTTCATACCATGTGATTTGTTGTTGATACAATTCTTTGGTACATCTAACCAACATGCATGACATAGCTGGTCTCTGCACGACCACAGTGGCTCTACAGCTGACTGAATATAGATCATTTCATTACAGATGGTCCCGACAAAGCTACTGTTGCAGCTGCCCCTGTGGGACCATTCTACAGCTCTGGGTGTGACATCATGCTGAGATGCTCAGCTGAGGCCAGTCCTGCTGCAGTGTTTCAGTGGGTTGTCAGTGGAACAGTGCTTGGTGAAAAGGGCCCAGAGCTCAAACTGGCCAACATTCAGACCAATCAGAGCGGCAGCTATACTTGTCTAGCTCATAATACCAAGAGTTTGAGATACTCCACTTCTGAACCCATCAACATCATTGTAGTGGGTGAGTTTAGTTGTAGGCTATTGAGTAGATAAGCCCCAGAGCAGAACAAGGCAGCAAACTAGACAGGGAAAAAAAATTGTTGCATTGTTGCACAAGATTTACTTGTTGGTCGAAACACAAAAAGAGGTTGGCACTTCCATAAACATGAAGTTTATCTAAAATGTGGACAATGGCACACAGAATTTTAAAAACACTTTTAAGATAAGAGAACTTTATTACAACATATTTAGCACAAACATCAGTTGTTAAAATGTTGGTCAAAGTCTAAGACTTTAGCAAACCTACAGCCTTTGCTTGTGGTTTTTAGGTCAATTTTTGTGCTATTCAGACAATTAAAGTACATTTTTAAAACAGATTATCCACACATATAAAGTGAAAGTATATAGACTTTAGCTCTAAAGGATTTACACCTTTTGTTTTAACTTAGCAATTGGATAACACAAAAAATTTTACACGGAAATTTTGACATTTTCACAATCAGAGCGAGATGCGAGTGATAAAATGGAACTAAATTTTTAAAGAAAAATTGTACAAAAACAGAATATCATAAACGAGATCAAGAATGAAATAACATGCTGACAAGAATAGTGCTTTCATCAGGAAGTTGGCTTAGCAAACAGTCCACAAACTCGAATGCAAAGCACTGGAGGGAGGCACCTGTGGGACTTACGTAGGAGAAAATGTAAATCATATTAAGTGATTGACTAATAATCAGGTGATTGCAATTAGATGAGTGAATGTGGATAACCATTGGTGGATGGTTCAGTGTGTCACGCCTTCTGCAAGGACACAGTCTGCTGTGGACTACACTACTCACAAACCTGTTCATTCCCAATACCCAGATTATTAGTTTCACCTGTGTCTTGTTTTTCCTATTGTGTTTCCCTATATAAGCCCTATTTATTCAATCATTGTTTGCGGTCTTGTTTCCAAGCATTTATCATTTCATGGCTGTTGTTATTGTATTGTTTATTATCATGGGTACACTGATCTGATTGGTTGAAAAACATTTTAAGCATGCTTATATTTGTGACAACGCAGATGTTTCACACCAAAACTTTATCCCACCACTGATCCTTTGCTAAGTAAAGCTAACTTTAAGCATGTGGCCCTCAGTTGTTTTGTGCATAATACAAAATGAGAAATGAATACAGTGGATGACTTTTGACCTGTAGCCTGTTTGGTCAGACTGAAGGACAGTGTGACTGCAGATGTTCATCAAATTCTGACTCTGTCATCACCTTGAAAAATGTTTAGGTTGACTGCTGTGACAGCAGAACAATTAAACGCACGTCGTTTTTCTCAATGCACAATGAACAAAAATGTATAGAATAACACATTCAATATTTCAAATTCTATCTATTATTTTTAATACATTTTATTTTTAGTTTTTTGTCTTTATTTCTTTCATTTTGCTTATTTTTAAACTAAGTCATTAAACATATAATTAACATGTATAAGGTGAATGTTTCAGCTTCAAACTATTTTTTGAAACATTATTCTTATTTTCAACACTATTCAATCAATCTATAAATAAATGAATGCAATATTAAATGATAAGGAAATAACGCACAGTACAGTAGACCAGACTCATGTAAGTGATACCAGTTGATTCAGTCACAGGCAGGAATTTTTAAAAAATAGTTTTCACATGGCCCACTGTCAAATCCCTTGTTTTATCTATGTACTTTTTCTCTGATTTTTACAGAAAAAATATCTCAAGTCACACTTAATGACTCAACAGGTCTTCTAATAGAAGGTAGATCTTTTTCCAATTTAACCTGTGAGGGTTCTGGGACCATCCTCAGTACTGAGTGGATGAAGGATTATCAGATACTGTCTCCTAGCAACAGCGTCATATTCTCGCCTGATAACAAAACAGTATTGATTGGTCCAGTGAGAAGATCAGACAGTGGTGAATACCAGTGTACACTCAGCAACCCTGTCAGCTCTGATACTGCAAAGTTCATAATGACTGTTAACTGTAAGTGCAAAATATACAGTTGGTGTTGAGTTCCTTTGTGCAACTGATCAAACATCACAACTGTAGCTAATAGTGCAATAACTTCATACTCTTTGTTACAGATGGACCAGATAAGGTTGTTATTGGTGGACCAAGTGAAGTGGAGGTGCAGGCAAAAGCTTTGACATTTGAGTGCATTACTGAATCTATACCAACTGCTTCTTACACCTGGGAGTTTAATGGAACAAACACTGGAGTGACTACAGTGTCATTTATAGTGGAACTGGTTCACTTTGAGAATAGTGGAAAATACACCTGCATAGCCCAGAATCATGTCACCAAACTTAATGCCTCAGGAAGTCATGCTTTGGTAGTTAAAGGTAAAGATTTACTCTCAACATAACAAACCTTTTTTCTTACAGGTAAACTGGATATCAGTTATGACAAATAAAATATTTTGCACAAAAAGTAAAAACATTGTCATGATTAATCAAATCAGTTACAGAGTTATATTAAAGAACCAGTTCTTAAAGAACTGGTTAATTATTCAGGTTTTAGTGAAGAGCATGCTATGCAGTAACAACTTTGAATTATTCACTACATTGTAACATTGTATTAACTGGCACAAATGTATGTAAAATAAGATGTATTAAATCTGAGTGCAAATGTGTTAACATAAGTAAACATAGAAAACAACTTAAGGATAAGAGTAGTTCATGAACAGAATCAGTGTGAGAATTCTGCAATAATAATAATAATAATAATAATAATAATAATAATGATGATGATAATAATAATAATAATAATAATAATAATAAAAATAAAAATAAAATGATAAAAATATAGATTCTATGACATATGCCATATATTTTAATCCCAACATTTTTCTATTCCACATATTTTAATCCTAGCACTGACTTTTATGTGATTGTATAGAATCTGATCTGCTGGTTCTTTTGTGTTCTTACAGAAAAAGTGAGTGGTGGTGATGGAACACTGTCTGCAGGAATTATAGCTGCGATTGTCATTGGAGTTTTATTAGTAGTTACTGCTGTTGCCGGTTTGGTTGTCTACTTTACGAAATTTAAAGGAAGGCAAGTATACTGTTCCAAACGCAACCGAATTAAACCATCCATTTGCATATTTGCAATCAGAAACAGTTTCATCTGACTAAAATCCATTTTTGAATAATATTAGTATTATTTATATAACGTCAGAAATAGGCCTGGACTAAATCATTGGCACCCATGTCTTTAGCTTCACATACACACTACAGAGGTTGTATGGTTGTAATGGCTGGGTCTCCATTTTAATATAGGCTTAACTCAAGCTCCAGAGCACATAAAAATATCGGAGGTAAGTAGGAAGATCTTCAGTCCAGTATGAATATGTACGCTATGCACTTTGTACGGCTATGATAGTGAATAGATCATTGTTCTATTTTATAGCTGTGACTTGAATTATGAACTAAATGAATTATTCTCATTATTACCATTTATTATAACAAACACTTTTGATATTGGTCAGCCCCATTAAGGCACATCAATATTGATGTGTATTTTCTGACTTCCACAGCAACAGGAAATGGCAAACATGTGAGTAACTTTCTATATTTAGTATCTTTCTAGAACACCAGTGTTTCACGGTTAATTGCATTACTAATATGCTAGTTATGATAGCTAGTTATATCACACACCCTATGAATCTGTCAGGAAAAGCAGATACGTGTGTTTTACAGTTAGAAAATGGGGACTTTGAACTCACACATTAGATTCAAATGTTTAGCCCTATATGTGTTAATGTTATGAGGAAATAAGTTAAGGAACTGTTAATAGCTCTGTTTTATAGAGCTCTTGGAAAATTCATTTGTGTCAAGTAACTTTGTTCAGTCAAAATCAGGAGGCAAATACAGTCATAAGTTCATCTAAATATGTGTAACAAAAAATACTGTTCCTCGACCATACACTACGTTATAAGCAATTTACTGGGGCCCTTCTTCACATTACTGACATTTATTACTTAAATGTGTTAAATGTGTTGATTACATGCAAGTCATACACTTGTATGTATAACTTGCATATAAAAGACCAGTGTGTACATCTATATCTACACACTTATCTTTTACAGCTGTAGAACCTATTCACAGTGTCTGTTGAGGAGTTATATGGGTGTATATATTTTGTCAGCTTGACTTGAGCAAGACTTGCAAAAGCCTTTCTAAGCTTTCACAGGGGTCTTGTGCTTCTTTACTGTTTTGAGCTGTACTTGAATACTACCCTAAGCCCCAGTTAACCTACTATTTAGTTCCCTTATCGCACAGTAGATGCCAGCCTAGCAGGGAGAGAGTTAACTTTCTCCTTGACACATGTAAGCAATTACCATTTTTTTTCTACCTGTATAGGTCAACTGATTCCAACTGAATGGCCACTGAATGCTCAGTTCTCCACACGTGAACTAACAGATATTAAGAGATTGCTTAGGTGCAGAGGTAGCATTGTCTTAAACCAACGTACCTTATGGGAGAATGTCCTGTTTTGACTGTCCTGTTTTGAGTGTTTTCTGTGTGGGCAAAACTGTTCCTAAATGTTATTTATTATAGTCTAAGAGACTAAATATGTAACCGAAAAAATTTATTGATATAAATCAATACATTTATTGCATACCATTGAACAGTTCTTCCTGCACACTACTACTGCTACACTACTCACTACCCCCACCTTGTTGGATAAGTAGCAAGACACAGTAGGTACACATGATCAGATGAGATGAGTGTGTAGGGTGGTCATGTGTAATATAAGCCACTCATGCATCTTACTGTGATATTAATCATGCGTTAGTTCATTCACAACATGGCAAAACAAACCAGAAAGAAAAAAATTGGAAAATTCCTTTCATCTCAATGCATCCTACAGTAAAGATAAATAAACATGGGGAATCAAGTTAGCTGAGAAACATGAAGCTCAGCAAGTTAGTCTGTTTTGTGTATCTCTTGACCACAGTAATAACCACTCACAAAGCCTTAAAAAAGCAGATTCTTTTCCATAGCTGTAGCTGCTTTGTCAGGGTGTGTAACCCTTTTTGGATTCCAGATGTACCCATTCTAGATACTCATGGATTGTAGCTAATAACACCATCCATGTGTAGCAATGAGTTGGCAAAGCGAGAATCAGAGACCCTCATTTAACCCAGTGAATTATTGAATATTTTGAAGTTATTGAGAGACCATTTTCTCAGTATTAAAAGAGTATAGCTCTTATATGAGCCTGTGCAATTATAAATGGTCATCTATGCATCTGCAGTACCACAATGAATACATACCAACTGCTACACTAGATTTGCCCCAAATGCTATCTATTAGTCACCTGTAAAAGATGAATATTTTATTTTTATTTTATTATCATTAGCCTATTTACAATGTGTCAATGTGTCTCTCTTGTTAGGAATTAACCTACACAGACATCAAACATTTTCAGAATAATCAGACCATGGTGAATATGGGTGGAACCAATGCACAGATGCAGCATGAAACTCTAGCCATGGTAAGGGCACTCATATTGTCTCAGCATAATCAGGGAAGCAGTTCCGTTTCAATCAATTTAGGCTCATTAGTCTCATCACAGTTAACAGGTTAAGGGAGATGTACAGTGAGACATTTGAGCTGGCATTGTTTGCTGGGACCTTTCACAGAAACTAGACTAATGGACATGGCATAAAGCCGAGGGGGGGTGGGGGAGAGGTATTCCGTATGCTGCACCAGACGTCTGCCTACCCATAATCACTCATGCTAAAGATGAAACCCCTATGGAATGTTTTATTTGTGGGTGAGTGCTTAAGAGCAGTGGCTAACAGACATCATTTGAAGATCAGCAGTTGCTGTAAAGATTTGGCTTGGTGCTCTGCAACTGAAAGCTAGAATTTGACCTCAGAGGCATGTTGCCATTTCTAGGCTTGTGGTTACTTTATCACTGCATACATCAGTTCTAGGTGCAGTGGGAAAAAATGTAACTTAATTGAAATAAACTTTAAAACATTTTGATGAAGAAAAATTAATTGAAGAATGAATTCATCATTGATGTCCAGATTAAATGATTAAAAAGAATCTTTAATGTTGTACCATTAATCTTTCCTGTAATTTTAATTTGGTTTCATTTCCTAGAGGCTGGCTTTAATGCATATCTATTTTTTAATGCAAACAGATAGCAAATGGATGTTTAAGATGTAGAATACTACTATTGTAAATTATTATATATACTATTACCCTTACCATTTTAAAGTGTAAGTGTGACTGGACCTAAATTAAAGCCAGCTGCATGAAAAATAACTAGAATAACTGCCACTTCAATCTTTGTAGGGTACAACACCTGCTCCAGATACAGAAGTCACATATTCTGAAGTGAGGAGGAAGTAGAGATATGCTTTCATCATTGGATATGGACCATGATGGGGAAGTTTACTGAACATATCTGTCCTTGCACTTGATATTATATAGAGACATGTAATAGAATATGCATATGTGGATATATTTATTACATTCTGGAGTTTATGGTGACATTATAACAATGATCCACATGAAGACCTGGTAATCATTTCATCTTAACTCAATGGATTTTAACTTGTGCAATTAAGTTCGGAAGGTTGTAATATTTTCCTCAGTAATTCAGAACAGAAAGGGCTTGCATGGCCTGAGATAACATATGTTATGAAATACCCATTAGATATAACTAATATAATGAGAAAGGGCCTTTTAAATTAATGCGGTGTACTTATGTGTGCTTACTTCTCATCTGGTAGAGATGGACAGTGGATGTGTTTGATTTATTTTACCTTTGGACTTCCTCAACTTCATGCACCTTTGCACCAATGTTTCTCAGGAAACCAAAAACAGGAGGTCGCTTCAGTCTAATAAAGTTATGCATTTATGCAAGCTATGCAAATAAACAATAAATAAGAATAATAAATGGTAAATGTTTAGTAATACAAAGTTATTTTTAAAAGTGACTAAATTATATCATGTTTTTACTTTCTATTTTTGTAAAACTGTTATATTTTTAAACTAACTTTTTATTGAAAATATCTTCTTGTAAATATCCACTTATATTTTGTTGACATTATTTTTGATGATCTAAATCTAAAAGCTTGTGCGTTTTGTTTACTGACATAACATCATCCTTCCTTCAGGGAGTATTGCCAACTTGCACATTGTTAAGGTTGTATGAAAGGTATGCATAACCCTTAAGATCAGATTATACATACTCTCATAGTTGATATTATATTAATCATATACTCAAAACAATTGCTTAAATAAAATAAAGCAATTAAAAGAATTTCAAATGAAAGAATACTCATTTTTCTCATACTCATGTTTACAGTTTGGACCTTTTGCAAGATATTGCATACAGTGGTGTGAAAAAGTGTTTGCCTCCTTCATGATATTTTTTTGCATGTTTGTCACACTTACATGTTTCAGATCATCAAAACATTTAAATATAAGACAAAGATAACACAAGTAAGCAAAATGCAGTTTTTAAATGAAGGTTTTTATTATTAAGGGAAAAAAAATCCACACCTACATGGCCCTGTCAGAAAAAGTGATTGCCCCTTAGACCTAATAACTGGTTGGGTCACCCTTAGCAGCAACAACTGCAATCAAGCATTTGCGATAACTGGCAGTGAGTCTTTTACAGTGCTGTAGAGAAATTTTGGCAGACTCATCTTTGCAGAATTGTTGTAATTTGACCACATTGGAGGGTTTTCAAGCATGAGCTGCATTTTTAAGGTTATGCCACAGCATCTCAATCGGATTCAGGTCAGGATTTTGACTAGGCCACTCAAGTCTTCATTTTGTTTTTCTTAAGCCATTCAGAGGTGGACTTGCTGGTGTGCAGAACTCAAGTGCGCTTCATCTTGAGGTCACAAACAGATGGCTGGACATTCTCCTTCAGGATTTTTTGGTAAACAGCAGAATTCATGGTTCCATTCACCACAGCAAGTCTTCCAGGTCTTGCAGCAGCAAAACAGCCCCAGACCATCACACTACCGCCACCATATTTTACTGTTGCTATGATGTTCCTTTTCTGAAATGCTGTGTTACTTTTACAGCAGATGTAATGGAGCATACACCTTCCAAAAAGTTCAACTTTTGTCTCATCAGTCCACAAAAGTCTTGGGGATCATCAAGATGTTTTCTGGCAAAACTGAGATGAGCCTTTATGTTCTTTTTGCTCAACAGTGGTTTTTGTCTTGTAACTCTGCCATGCAGGCCATTTTTGCCCAGTCTCTTTCTTATGTTGGAGTCATAAACATTGACCTTAACTAAGGCAAGTGAGGCCTGCAGTTCTTTGGATGTTGTCGTGGGGTCTTTTGTGACCTTGGATGAGTCGTCGCTGTGTTCTTGGGGTAATTTTGGTCAGCCGGCCACTCCTGGGAAGGTTCCCCACTGTTCCATGTTTTCGCCATTTGTGGATAATGGCTCTCACTGTGCTTCACTGGAGTCCCAAAGCTTTAGAAATGGTTTTATAACCTTTTCCAGATTGATAGATCTAAATTACTTTGTATCTCATTTGTTCCTGAATTTCTTTGGATTGCAGCATGCTGTCTAGCTTTTGAGGACCTTTTGGTCTACTTCACTTTGTCAGGCAGGTCCTATTTAAGTGATTTCTCGATTGAGAACAGGTGTGGCAGTAATCAGGCCTGGGTTTGGCTAGAGAAATTGACCTCAGCTTTCCAATGATGTGATAAACCAGAGTTAATTTATGTTTTAAAGGGGGGGAAACACTTTTCCACACAGGACCATGTAGGTTTGGATTTTTTTTCCTTAATAATAAAAACCTTCATTTAAAAACTGCATGTTGTGTTTACTTGTTATCTTTGTCTAATATTTAAATTTGTTTGATGATCTGAAACATTTACGTGTGACAAACATGCAAAAAAATAAGATATCATGAAGGGGGCAAACACTTTTTCATACCACTGTATATTTTTTCTCTTTGTTCTATTCTTTTTGGTGTCTGTGTGACTGTAGATTGTTATGAAATACAAGATGGTTTCATCGCTTATCTCCAACTTCGGGAAATACGTACAGTCATAGTTCCCATTTTCTCTTTCTTTTCCGAGAATGATCTAAACAATCTGAAGATATAATCTCATGGTCTATTTTCTCCTGAAAATTGTAATATGTTACAACTGTAAAACTCATGAATCAAAGTCAAACATGACCTGGACTGTGTTCTCCCAGGATGAAATGAACGGATGGAGGAGGCCGATAAGCCTGCAGTCATAAAACCCATAAAACCAGGCTATAAAAAGTAGTAATACTGTTGCCTAGTTACCCAGACTTAGAGTATGCATTCGCTTTCCTTTCCCAAGAACTTGTGGCACTGCTGGTCATGATTGTATATAATCTGAATCAGAAACCAGTGGTAATCATTGCTATATACAGCAAAAAGAACTAGATCTTACAGTACAGGTACAATATTTTGTCCATAGTTTTAAATTGGACCATTGAAACAACATTTTCCATTTCTCACCTGCATAAATGTTTCACATTTTACCTCAGTTTGTCATGTTTGCAAGGTTTGGCCTTGAATGCACACATTTAATAGAAAAAAGACAAAAGTTTAAAGATTCATACTTTATTTTATGTAGAGGAAAGGTGGGAAGCAGTATTTGTTACTTATAAACCAGATGCACTCTGCTGTTAACCAGGGTTGAAGTTCATATTTAGTGCTCGAGACATACTGTTCCCTATCAGAGAAAGTTCCTTCTGATTCAGGCCATAGGCATCACTGGCTGTGTTGTAACTTGTGAGACTCTGTTGCTCAATGTTCAGTTTGCTAATTGTTGACTCATCCAGGAACAGGAAGTCTGAATCAAAGATCAGAGGAGCTTTAGTTCCTCTTACATTGTGAAAGGTTTTAAAGTCTGTCTGTTCTCAGTGTAAGGATTGGCACCAGGCTGAGAGTGGGTGGAACCCCACAGCGCTGATGGACGCTTTCCACCAGGGCCTCAGTGAGGAGCTTAAAGATGAACTGGCCCACCAAAATACTTCCACCTCTCTCTATATCCTGATCGATCTGGTGTTGCGAATTGACAGTCGCATACGGGAGAGGCGCAGAGCACGGGGACCAGATGTCAGTCAAGGCTCTTGCGGAGCGCCGCGCACCCTTAGCCCTGTTCATGTGCCTGACAAGCAGGGGGACTCCGGACTCCGGCCAATGCAGCTCGGACACACCCGCCTTTCTCGAAGTGAGCGCGATGCTCAGATGTGGGAAGGGAGGTGTCTGTACTGCGGAAGCTCGGGTCATCTTCGCCCAGCTTGTCCTGAGCTCCAGGGGAAAAGACAATGTCCGTCAGGGGAGGGAGGACCTCTGACAGACTCAACCAGTCCTCGCCGAGCTCAAGGGTTGTTCCTCAGTACCACAATTGCTTGGTGAATGTCTGAAACACATCTCCAGGCATTTATGGACTCAGGAGCAGCAGGCAACTTTCTTAACTCTGGGTTAGCCAACAAGTTAGCCCTGCCACTGGTCCCACTGGACGAACCCCTATCAATTGCTGCCATCGATGGTCAGTCCCTTGAGCCAGGGGTTGTTAGCCATCCGACCCGTCCAGTCATATTGTGAGTCAGCTCACACACCAAACATATTGCATTGTTTATTATCCATGTTCCCAATTTGCAAGTGATTTTGGGTACCCCTGGCTTCAGCGACATAATCCTGGCTGAGCCGGTCAGTGCTGTCTTGGGTTTGACATGTCAATGTCCTGTTTGCAGTTATCCAAGCCTCGGTCTGGGTCCAGTCATAATCCTAACCGTCTGGACTTGTCTCGAGTCCCCCAGAAATACTGGGACCTTAGGGAAGCATTTAGCAAACAGAAGGCCAACTATTGCCTCCCCACCGACCATATGACATGGCCATGACCATGACCATATGGCATGCCTTCCTGATGTTTCCATTTGTCGTTGAGGTAGACGCATCTGAGGTGGGCGTTGGTGCAGTTCTGTCCCAGTGATCGGGAAAGGACAAGAAACTGCATCCCTGTGCCTACTTCTCTCAGCGTCTGTCCCCTGCAAAAAAGAATTACGACGTGGGTTACCACGAATTATTGGTGGTTAAGCTTGCCCTTGAGGAGTGGAGGCACTGGCTGGAGGGGGCAAAACACCCCTTCCTGCTCTGGACAGACCACATGAACTTGCTGTACAGCAGGCCAAGTGACATAATCTGCGCCAGGCCAGATGGGGACTGTTCTTTGCCCGGTTTGACTTCACTTTATCATACCGGCTAAGAAAGCCAAACCAGATGCTCTCTCCCACCAGAGGGAATCCTCACATTTTTCTGCTCTGCCCCCCTGGCCTGCGTCGTAGTGCCAATCCAGTGGGGGGTTGAGAAGGCAGTACATCAGGCCCTCCTTGCTGAACCAGATCCGGGTGGAGGCCATCCAGGGCAATTGTATGTACCTAAGGCAGTTAGAGCTTAGGTCCTCAAGTGGGGACATGCATCCCCCTTTTCGATGCACCCTGGAATCACATGGACGCTCGAGTTTCTCTGTCGGTGATTTTGGTGGCCCCGCATGGAATCCGACATCCGAGCATTTGTGAACTCTTGTCGCACCTGTACTCAGTGCAAGGACCCCAGGACAAGGCCCGCTGGTCTATTGCACCCCTTGGCTGTCCCTTCGCACCCTTGATCTCACCTGTCGCTTGATTGTATCACAGGACTGCCCCCATTAAGGGGCAACATGGTGATTTTGGTGGTCGTCTACAGGCCATTTCTTTGCACTGCCAAAACTGCCATTGGTGAAGGAGACAAAGTATTGCTTACACAAGTTGTCCGTCTTCATGGACTGCCTAGCGACATCGTGTCAGAGCATGGGCCTCAATTAATTAGCCACTTCTGTAGGGCGTTTTGTCGGTTGTTGGGGGCAGAGGCCAGCTTGTCCTCGGGCTTCCATCCCCAATCCAATGACCAGACTGAGAGGGTCAACCAAGACTTGGAGCGCACCCTCCGCTGTCTGGCCTCTTCTTGCCCATCCTCTTGGTCTGAGCACCTATTATGGGCAGATTTCGCCCACAACACCCTGTGGCACTCCTCCTTAGTCATGTCACCTTTTGCGTGCCAGTATGGCTATGCCGTACTGTACGGCTTTATGCAGTACTGGACGGTGATAGTAACGTGCATCGTGACAGATAAAGACCAGAAGTACCATGTCAGCTCAATCAGATGGGTGACAGTGATAAGTAAGATGCCCCTGCACCTGGACTTTCCTGGAGTCCTTTCCCAATCTTTAATGCAATTACACTTAAACTAACCAGCTAGACACATCTGGTGCAAAGTGAGGTCAGGAAGGAAGTGATCTATCCTCTATCCTCTTACAGATCCCATTTCTGTGATGCCATCAACTGACCAGCCGCTACTGAACCAGACACCTAAAGTGGGTCGGTCATTCCACCTCACTTGCAATGGTGCTAGTCCACCAGTCACTATAATCTGGTTTAAGGATGGTGGAGCTCTTACCTTAGACAACAGGATGAGTCTCTCGTTTGACAATGCGACACTGTCATTTAGTGCCTTGGAAAAGCGCAATGGTGGTCAGTATGAGTGCAGAGTAATTAATGGAAGTGTCAGTGTTATAAGTGGGGACTACTGGATTAATTGTAAGTATAAAGCCCATCACATCAAATACACTAAGTTTGCTAAACTATAATCATAAAATCCAAATTCAGTTATAAAAGTGTAAATTGTAATAGGCATGGTGTTGTAACAATTACCAAGACAAAAACATCTGATAAAAGTGCATTCGAGTCTGTCAGCCACAGAGACTCACGATGAATGTCTAGTTCGTTAAAATCCGTAATTTCAGAAAAACAGCAATAATACATACACTGCCAGGCCAAAAAAAAAGGTCACCACCTGGATTTAAATAAGCAAATAGGGAAGAGCTTCCCATTGGATAATTACTTCATGGGTGATTATGTATCAGCTGGCAACAAATTATTTAACTCTAACTGATGCAATGAGTAGCTTCTTATTTAATAAACAACCATGTCGAAAGACACATTCTGTGGTCGTGGAAAAGATGTTAATCTGTTTCAGAAGGGTCAAATTATTGGCATGCATCAAGCAGAGAAAACATCTAAGGAGATTGCTGGAACAACTAAAAGCAGGTTAAGAACTGTTCAACGCATTATTAAAAAGTGGCAGGACAGTGGAGAAACATCATCTTCGAGGAAGGAATGTGGTCAGAAAAAAATCTTGAATTATCATGATTGGCGATCACTTAAATATGTGGTGAAACAAATTGTAGAAAAACAACAGTAGAACTCAGGGATATGTTTAATAGTGAAAATAAGAGCATTTCCACATGCACAATACGAAGGGAACTCAAGGGATTGGGACTAAACAGCTGTGTAGCCTTAAAAAAACCACTTGTCAGTGAGGCTAACCAGTAAAAATGACTTCAATTTACTAGGGAGCATAAAGATTGGACTCTGGAGCAAAGGAAGAAGGCCATATGGTCTGATGAGTCCAGGTTTACCCTGTTCAGAGTGATGGGTGCATCAGCGTAAGAAGAGAGGTGGCTGAAGTGATGCACCCATCATGCCTAGTGCCTACCGTTCAAGCCGGTGGGGCAGTGCTATGATCTGGGGTTGCTCCTGTTGGTCAGGTCTAGGTTCAGCAACGTTATGTGCCCAAAGAATGAGGTCAGCTGACTACCTGAATATACTGAACGACAAGGTTATTCCATCAATGGATTTTCTCTTCCCTGATGGCACGAGCATATTCCAAAATGACAAAGCCAGGATTCATCGGGCTCGAACTGTGAAAGAGCGGTTCAGGGAGCATGAGACATCATTTTCACACATGGATTGGCCACTACAGAGTCTGGACCTGAACCCCATTCAGAATCTTTGAGATGTGCTGGAGAAGACTTTGCCTTTTTTTTTTTTTGGCAAGGAAGGGTATTTGTTGTAGTTGTACAAGATATTGAAAAGTAGCCAGATTTGTTCTAAATGTGTCTGCTGAAGGTATTCATCTTGAGTAATCTCAATCCAGTTTTTTTTTTCTCCCTACAATTGAATCTGTACTTATCATTTTCATAAATGGTTGAAGTACCCTGTATGCTTCTTCAGTATAGAGGATGAACAGCAGACACACAAACATAGCAATGATGGGTGATTCAGTCAGCTAAACATTTCCTGTGAAACTGAGATGAAAGTGAAAACCTTTACAGGATATGGACAGATAAGGTCCACCACCACCAGTTTAACTGATGCTGCCCATAACCTCCTCCTGCAGTTGGCTATGTGATTGTGACCCCGACTGGACCAAACCAAGTTGAACTGGGTGTGGAGAGCCAGTTTATCTGTGATGCCAAGTGTGGGGTGGACTGCACTGTTCAATGGGCCCTACATGCTGGTTTTCCCAAGGGAAGAGGGAACAAAGATCCACTGGACTCCGTTTGAGATTGGGCAGACCCAGGTCTACACCTGCATCGCCTTGAACCCAGAAGCAGGCAAGCTTGGGCAGATGTCCAAATCTGTCACTGTCATAGGTGGGTGCAAGCAAGGGTTAAAGGGCAGATGGCCAGAGATTTGCTGCCACCTAGTGGTGGAAAAAGTGGTATTTTTTTATTGAATGGTATTTTACTGTAATTAGACTGTTTAAGCAAGTTAATAGCTGTATATCTCTGTCTTGGGTGTTGTCTTCTCTCCCCTCCCTGCATCTGATTCAGTCCCCCATGGGGCTGAGGTTTCTGGCTGAGAGTATGCTGTGTGCATTTCGCTGCAGCTTTTCCCTGGCTTGTGACTGAGTATAAAAGATGCGTGTTTGATAATTGTAAAGCAACCCTGGGTTCCTTGAAAGGCACTAAATTAATATAACTTCATTCATTCATTCATTCATTCATATTTTATACTGTGAAAAAAAAACTAACTAACAAAAAACTGAACCAAGTAATTGATTATTGCTGTAACTGATTATTGCTGTAACTATACCTGAAGGATGTAAAGTACTACATGACTTTAAATGTACCTGTAACTGATTATTGCTGTAACTATACCTGAAGGATGTAAAGTACTACATGACTTTAAATGTACCTGTAACTGATTATTGCTGTAACTATACCTGAAGGATGTAAAGTACTACATGACTTTAAATGTACCTGTAACTGATTATTGCTGTAACTATACCTGAAGGATGTAAAGTACTACATGACTTTAAATGTACCTGTAACTGATTCTTTGCAGAGGCACTGCCCCGCCCCATTGCCAGTGACTTCAACGCCTTCCGCTGCTGAGGTGGTCAGTGCAATATTGCTGATGCTGGTTTCTGCCTTGGCCTGAAGGGGGCACACTGCACACTCTTCTGCATCAGTTCTCTGCTACTGAACTTCATTAATCCAGCCCAGTACAGACCAATCCCCTCAGCATATAAATGTCCTGTTTTTGAACTGTGATAAGGATGGCAAACAAAGTTGCAAATGAAAAATATTATTGTCCATTTCTAAAGTAGTAGCATGTGTGTTTATAGAAGACATTCCCAGAGCGAAGCCAAAGTGGCAGTTCTGTTGTAGGAAAAACAAACGAACAAACAGACAAAGGTACCCACCAAAACTGCAATGTAATAGTGACACAGTACCACAGAGACCTCTTCAAATAATCTGAAATAAACATCAGCCTTCCAGTGCTCTCAATTTATTGTGACATTAACATACCACTAGCTCAAGGTCTAGATAGCCATCTGTATATGAACTATGGGACCGGATCACTGCTTTGGGAAAATTCCATGCTGTGCCCTTTTTGAGAAGGAAAAATAGTAGGTAAGCCCATGCTATCCCAGAGGGCAGAGCTTTTGAGCGAGAGAGAGCAAGGAATGACACTGTTTGCTTTCCATTCCTTTTGATGATAGTATTGTTTCTCTTTGGGCCCCCTTTATTCATTTGAACCATTTGTTCCTCATACTCCCACATATGTGACAATATCTTGCCTTTTACTAAATGTTCATTGGTTAGGGGCAAATGCATGTTGTCTATTAGACAATAAGGGTTAATGAATTACACTTGAGTAATACACCATTGTAGCATGTTTTCATGATGTCATTTTAGTGTTTCCATGGTGTCAGTTCAGTGAATTATTATAAGAATGATTAAAAACCACAGTCACAATTATTCCCCCTCAGAACTGGAACAAATAGAAATTTGCATGTTGTTACAAAGGAAGGCTTGGTATACAATGTCAACAAAATTTGACAACCAAAAGGAGCAGGAAGCAATGTAAAATTGCTCCACATATAACTATTAGTCCAATGCATTTTCACTGTATGAAATATATTACACTGTGTTATCTAACCTAACATATCTATATCAGTGCTTTATTCACAGCCTTTGTTCCATTGTCTGATTGAGACATTTCACAAAACATAGATTTTTTTTCCAGTAAAGCGCAATAAATCTGTGTCAATATTTACACTTTAGAGGCATGAACAGGTGTGACACGAGGCCAAAAGAGAAGACAGGAAGACAGAGGACACAAAAAATGCGAACCATAAATCAGACAGAGAGTCAGAAGGAGAGAAACATTATGATAATATTCAAACATATTTCAGTTGTTTCATTATTACCAATTATGCCTATAAACTACTTAACAAAATTACTCATACTAAAGTGAATGGTCTGGTTTAATGTATACAGCGAATGCCATTTATCAAACATCTGTGTGATTTCCAAACTGTCACGAGATGCTTACTGCAGTGTAGTTTTTGTGTATGTTTAGCCAGGGCGATTTATGTCTTTGCACACAGAGTTCTAGCAACCTTTTATTTAAGTCTTCAAGCCCCATTTAGTAAATACCACCTATCTTCCTAGGATCTGGTACCAGAACAATATGGACTTTCATACAACAAGAGTGAACATGTACGTTTACTCACCAGAACTTTCAATTGCTTTGATAAACATGGTTAAAAAAGCAGTGTGTTGCTTTATTTTTTATCAAATCAAACATTTAGTATTTCCTTTTGTACAAATGCATGCATCGCTGTGCGTTACTTTATGCACCCTACTTTTGCCAAGATAAGAGTCTTTTCTTAAAATGCTAGCTAAGGTTGGAAAGTTTATATAGAGGAATCTTCTCTCCAGGCCCTTGACCTTTACTTGTGGACATCCCTTTCCTCTCAACCCCCAGGTCAGTGGAGGTCAGGGGACTGGGATAACATGCAGATTTTGATTATGCTAATCTTTTACGTGAATTATAATTAATAATTACAATTAATTCATATGGAATAAGAACAGCTGCACAGTGTCAGAGATCCATGAACATACTTTACACTAACTTTCTATTTGTGTACTTGACCCAGCTCGTTATGTTTGATGCA
Source organism: Electrophorus electricus (assembly GCF_041902795.1). Lineage (NCBI taxonomy): Eukaryota > Metazoa > Chordata > Actinopteri > Gymnotiformes > Gymnotidae > Electrophorus > Electrophorus electricus. Next base: position 24,660,553 of record NC_137510.1, read on the forward strand.
AAAACAAAACAAAACAACCAAACAAACAAAAAACAGTTTTTCTCTTTAATTCTTCTATAAATGCACCTTCCGAAGAGCCTTTCCGACCCCCTGAAGACTTCAGAAGCCTGTTCGGGAGGAATCATAAGCCACCATTATATATTCTTATAAAAGGTAAAACATGACTGAGAATATAGAATTACCAAACACTTTATTAAAAGTCTCTACCTTTTACAAACACTTGCTGGCTGCTTCATTATGGAAATCTTACAGGTGCATTTTATAGGTGCTCAATTACAAACTTTATATGTGCAAGGTCTCACCTACTCCATTCATCAATTCTCAGAGTCTGGCCACAAGATCACTGATGACCAATATTATTTAAACAGTTGGTCAGATGGGCAAAACTTTAAGGATTTGTTCTTCCTTGACATTAAAAATATGTGTTCATTCATAATCAAGGACATTAATACAAAGCTTTTTTCATCTTTACCAAGGGTACCAGTAATTCTGGAGAGCAACGTTTCTTACTCTCTAGGTATCACCAGAACTATATCTGAGTTGTTCCTGGGATGTTAAACTTACTAGATCATTTCAAGTTCATGGAAGATGAAATAACTGACTTCTTAAATCTTATCTGGTTCAAATATTTGTAACTGAGAAGCACCTGCTTCTTCTATTTTAAAAGCAAGCCACAATACTGACTCACATATTGCTTCAGGAGGAGGGGACTTTTTTGATGCTCACTGTTTGTGCGTTAATAAGCCATGTACGTGCACACCTGGGCGCTGAGATATATACACAGGTTACATAGGGTACTGTGCAAATTTACTGTTGATGAGACCATAGCGTGGGAGGTGGGTTCCAGCCTTTCTAGCCACATTGTGAGTCTGTAATCATATATTGTCGTTGAAGCCTGCAATGAAATTGGTAATCCACCTGAATTAGTCAAATTACTCATTGCTTGTTTCTCAGTATAAAACGGGTGTCACGGCTTTGTGAGTGAAGGCAAATATTGCCTATATTGTACAATATGAATGTATCTCTTGGGATAAGCATAAATAAGGCAAACTAAAAACTTTCCTATGAGAACCCAGTCATGGTTACTTACAAAAAGGGATAAAAGCACAAAATGTGCTTCTCTGAGTGACATTTTAAAAACGGGTATGAATTGTGTTTTAAATGACCCATATTTAGGAACAGAACAACGTAGGCAATAATGAGCCTGAGTCAACACTATTTGACATGACTGAGCATTTTCCAAGGAGGCAGGGACAGATATAATCTATGGAACTTGTAGTTGAGATGGAAATTTATTTTGAAGTAACAGCAGATTGTAAGAATTTTCAAAAAGATTATTATTGTTTAAAATAAAAAGAGGCACCAACATATTGACACTGTGTGTTTTTAGCATGTTCTTATACATATTGTGTATGTTCTGATACTGTTTGTATGAGATCCAATGTTATGGCCTAGTTCTGAAGGAATGGATGCATTTTAATGTATGTTAACTTAAACTAAAGAACAGGTCAGCCTTCAAATGTTGAATAATGGCATATTTTGAACAATAGAATCAAATTTTATGGATGAAGTCAAATCATATAGTTTTACATATCAAATGAAAAAAAATAGTATTTTTATTCTGCACGTATTATGCAGCAACTGATAATTATCTTTGATTATTGATCATCGCTTATTATTATTGTTGTTATTATTATTGTTGTTGTTGTTGTTAATAAATAGTATTATTAGTTTATATTGCTGCAATGCTATTTATTTGCTTAATTTAAAAGTATACTCTGACCGACTCTTCAAAACAAACTACTATGTAACTGTAAAAAACTAAATTACCATGAATAACAACCACTTTGAAATGGCAGACAAAAAGTGGAAGATCCATCCTGCACCTCTTCACCTCTTTATTGTTTGAGCATCATTAGTCAGATTAGTTTACCAAATACAAATGTGGAACACCATTCAAATAAACCCAAAGGTCTGAGCTCTTGCTAGGAGACCCCCTTTTGTGGTAATGTTAAAAACACTGGCTAGAAACAGGTGTGTTACCACTGTTCAATACACCACATCCAACCCAACCTGTAATCCCAATTCTCTGTGTGCGTGTGTATCTGCTTGCATGGGTTAGGGTGGAGATTTGGGATAGGTTGGGTCACACATAACGCATATATCACTGCTAATGCAATAGCTATGCAAATATTTGAACATAGGAAACACAGCCACTGGTGACTGCATCATTGCATCATTCCTGTATTACTCCACAAAAGTCCAGACTCACGTCCATTAGGTGTACTGTGAAGTAGGGAGGCTTTTTCCAAATTGGATTGCCAAAATGGAGTATAACTTCTTCTCCTGCTTCACCTTTTTCCTCATCATCTACATAACTGGTATTTATATTTAATATTTTAATTAATTATAAATAAAGAGTTATTTTTCATACTTCAGTATAACAAAACAGCATATACAAGTGTTTGCATTAGGTATTGTAGGACACATAATAGTGGTGTTTCCTCAAAGAGAGAACTTCTGTCTAAAGTTTTGTTTATAGTAGATCTAAAGTATTCTGGTTGGATATATTATATGAAGCCTGGTCATGTGTTTGCCTGAGAAAAATTCATCACTGAAACTGAGGAAAGTAACCATACTGGTATGATATAAAATAATGATTTTTTCTCTATATTAGGTGTATATCCTGTGACATTGGTTCCATCCTCAAACCCTGTAGCTGCTGGTGGAAATGTCACTCTGACACTGAACCCGGCAACGAACATTGAAGCTGGTAATTGGCTGTTTGAAAACAATGTCATGGTGTTTTGGTACCCGGGAAATTTCATACTGGAAGGCAGCTCTCCAGGTCGGGTGTCATTCAACTCTTCCAGTCTCCAGCTCTCCCTGTGTTTCCTACAAGTGAATGATTCTGGTCGCTACACACTCCAAGGTGCGATCCCACCTTTACGAGCAGAAGTTGCACTGTCTGTTCAGGGTAAGTTTCCAAATATGTAACATGACACCAAACCAGCCAAACACGTAAATAATAATACATTCTTTCTCCATAATTATCTTAACCCATATCCTTAAATTATTCTAACAGAGATTATGACCCTAATTACCAATTACTATGTAATTAACAAAACTTTCACACACTATTGACCCTGTTGATTATTTACAAACAGATTATTATTTTTATTTTCTTGAAACAATAAACAAAGAAATCAGTACACTGAATTTAAGTATGCAGAAGTGTAACATCTGTGTTTTTGTCACATCTGCTTCTTCTTGGACTGCCATGATCACGCATGTCTGTTTCAATTTCCCTGTTTATTGATTTCACCTGTTCCCAATTATTTCAGTGTATTTAAGACATGTTTTTTGTCTTTGTGAAGCCTTATTTGGTGTATGCTAGCATGTTCTGAACGGTTTTGTCCCTGCATGTTATTTTGTTTCTCTGTTTGTTTGGTTTTAGTTACTGGTTTCTGTTTTTGCCCTTGTCTGCCCAGTCTGTCTAATTTTCTTTTCGACCTGGTTTTGACCATTAACTGTTTTCACAGCTTCGTTTTTGCACTGTCTGCCTGTTTGGTCAGCCTTATCATTAACCCTTTGGATTAACCTACACTCAACTCTGCTTCTGCCTGTTCAGCCTGACAGACTTCTTCATATCAAAATTCAAAATTGCTGTGAAGACATACAGTCATTATCATTCTCTCTCCATCTTATAGCTTATATAATTTTTAATAGTTTTTTTAGACTACCTTCTGGTTTTGAAAGGATTCTGTCAGTGTAAATTCATATGAATAGTTAGGTACATAGTTAACATACTTTGAGTTATATAGCCAGGTTCAGTTGTTATGGCTTTTTCTAGAACCTCATTCACAAGAAAGTCCAACATCATCTTTATTCAATTTACACATATTCTTTTTGAGATCTGGTAGTAATGAATCATGGGCCTACAGGGAAAATACATAATCACTGATCTAAATATTGGCACAGTATGTGCATGTACAATTGTTGTCCTGTTTATGAACAGGAGTTCACAGGGCATTTTGTCTGACAATAAAGGCTGAGAGAGAGAGAGAGAGAGAGACTGACATTTTAAATGTACACTTTGTTCCAAAGTCATCAACTGAAGCAAATACAGCAAAAATACCATCTATCCAATTAAAATGTAGCATGTTATATGCTAAAATAAATGCTGCGAATACATTGTGATAGCCATCTGTGACTCACACTATAACTATAAACCAATGAACTGTTGAACGATCTTTATGCTATACTTGTGCAAGACCATTTTGAGTGATTGAAGCCCATGGACAGGTTAATGATATCCAGTGAGTGAAGAAAAGTAATTAGTATGTTCTGCATTTTGATAATACCTAATGTAGCAAAGTTTTACAAAGTAGCAATTTGAAACTAGTGGTTTCCTTGTGTTTGTGATTTGCAGAGCCTATCACAAATGTATCTCTGGCAGTGAGTCAGACCAATCTGGTAGAGTTTAATGACAGTGTTACATTCACCTGCTCCGCCCACGGAACACCGTTGGAATTCTCATGGCGCAACAGAAGCTCTGAGCTCACGAGTGGGGGCAGTGTTCAGCTTAGTAGTGATGGACGTATTCTTACTATTACCAATTTGACAAGATATGACCAGGGTCCTTTCACCTGCATCGTGGCAAATGGTATCAGTAATGGAACAAGTGGGACTATTTACCTCAAGATCAGCTGTGAGTATGGCATTGCACTTATGTTGGAGTAGTTCATGATCTTGGCAGAAGCAATTCATAGCGGACACTGCAAATAAAAATATATAAATTATGAATCTCCTATAGGGCCTTACACTTCAAAATATCTGCCTCTGAATTATACAGGGCAGTGGTAGCTCAGTGGTTAAGGTACTTGTCAGCTAAATGCCATAAGTGTAAGTCTTTGTTATTTTACCTATTTGTCGAAACTTTATCAAGTCTAATAAATAAATGGCTGAGGAGGTAACATTATCTTCCAACTTCACTCAGTAAGATTGATAGAAAATGTCTAGAAATAGTTTAAATAAATTATAAACAATCTTATAAAAAACATAACTTGTTAGATATTAACATCTGCACTCAGTTTGATTTTATTTAACAAGATATTTTTGCATTATACTTGGATATTCAGTGTGTATTATTTAGAAAGAACATATTTTTCCACAATGACTGGACTCTTGGGCAGATGAAACTGTGTATTTTGTCCCCTTAGATGGTCCCAGTAATCTGACAATGATAGTCATACCAAAGAAGACTGGGTACATTTCAGGATCAAACATCACTCTGACCTGCTCTGCTGATTCCAGTCCCCCAGCTTTGTTCCTCTGGTCCAACAATAATGTATTTCTTAATACATCTGGACAAAGCTTGCAGCTTACAAATGCATCTCAGAACCAAACAGGAAGCTACACTTGCATTGCCCACAATACAGTCACTCTCAGATACACTACAACCAACAAAACCATCCTCATCCTTGGTGAGATTGCAATTTATAAACATTGGTCTTTCTTTCCTGTTGAGTATAATATTTTATGAAATCAAGCGGCATAGCTTCAGCAATCTGGGAAGATTTGTGCTAATAGTGACTAATGAAACATCTATTCATCTGTCAATTAGACCCAGTATCATTTGCTACAGTGCTGCCTTCTAGCAACCAGCCCATCTTCAACATGTCCTTCACTCTGAGTTGTGACATCATTGGTCCTGTGGACTCCACTTACTGGGAGAAGAATGGCCTGTACCTGCATTCTGACAGCAGGATCTTCCTCTCCAACCAAAACAAGACACTCACACTCACCCAGCTCACTCTCCCTGATGATGGAGATTACCAGTGTGTAGCCAGCAACTCTGTGAGCAACATGACCAGTGGGTCCTACAGACTGATGGTCAACTGTGAGTATTATAAACATTGCTAGAGTCTCCCTTCATTTAAAGCCTGTGACATCTGAAAAAATTATTTCACTGATTTTGAGAAAACATCTTGATTGAAGAATGTCCTTAGCAGTACTTACAAATGCTGTTATTCTTAAATATTAGCCAACCAAAATGATATAAAAAGGAAAAAGAGCATTAATAGTTTAAAGTATTAATTTATGCATTTCTTTATCTCAAAGATGGACCATGGAACACCTCAGTTTCTGGTCCAGCCATTGCAGCAGTATTGTCTTCAGTGTCACTGAACTGCTGTGCCTCCTCTCAACCTCCCAGTGAATACACCTGGTACTTCAATGGCTCAAAGGTGGCAGAGGGCACCACGTATATGACTGGAGCTCTCTCATTGAACAACAGTGGAGAATACACCTGCATAACCTACAATAACATCACAAGCAGGAGTGGCAAGGCCACATGGAACCTATCTGTCATTGGTGGGATAAAATGTCTTGTATGACCAAAACTGAACATGGACTGCTTTTTTTCTGCCCTAAAAAGACATTTTTTATTCCTTATATTCGTTATACAGTATAGCAACTTCTACACATCAACCAAGAGTCTATAAACAGTTTAAAGCCCTATTCAGACATGAATCGTTTTACAAGGGAATGTGCGGTAATGTAATTATTACCAGCTTTTCTCACAGATTTTAGTCCCATCCGAATGTGCCATGTGAGACATTTTTACTGACTGCATGCTCCCACGTCAGTAAAATTCAAGCGCCATTTACCTTCAGTAAAACGAACCATAAAATATAACCCCAGGTTATATTAATCCCATGCCGATTGTCATATCCTGTGGAAAATGAGTTTTCCACAATTTTTCTCAAGTATGGATGCACTTGAAGAAGCATTTAGTTTCGACATGCATGGCACAGATACCTAGGATCGTTCAAGTCTGTGGCAAACCTCAGGTGTTGTACAACGTACAACATTCAAATGCAAAAGACAAGCTAGATGCTTCCGGCAGCTTAATTAAGTAAAGGCCTATAACCTACATACGTGTTATGAACATGATGCCTGCTAATTTTCAAACTAACCCTTAATTATTACTATAAGAGTGTTATAAGAGGTGACATCAGTAAATGGAGAAGTCACTCCCATCAGTCAGATTTCTTATCCCATGCGAATCAGTCATTCATTTTACAGACATCCTGTAGCAATATTAGGTTACTCCACGTCTCCATTTAAAACTTCTCATCTGAGTAGGGCTTAAGACTACTTCATATGATATAAATGTCATAACATAATGCTTTATGTTGTAAGACATTGAAGACCAGCAATGAAGAATGCAGAATGCAGTTAAATGTTTTTCCTAAGAAGCACAAGGTCACATACTTGCAGAACAAATACATGCAACAGAAAATTCAACAAGACACTCAGCGATATTAAAACTACTAATAAATGAATTTAAATGAATGTAAATTAAGGTAATTAAATGAATGTAAAAAATAAATCTGTTAAAAATCTGTTTTCTCTAGACATAATATCATCTGCAATGGTGCTGCCTTCTAGCAACCAGCCCATCTTCAACATGTCCTTCATTCTGAGTTGTGACATCGTGGGTCCTGTGGACTCCACTTACTGGGAGAAGAATGGGCTGTACCTGCATTCTGACAGCAGGATCTTCCTCTCCAACAAAAACAAGACACTCACACTCACCCAGCTCACTCTCTCTGATGATGGAGATTACCAGTGTGTAGCCAGCAACTCTGTGAGCAACATGACCAGTGGGTCCTACAGACTGATAGTCAACTGTGAGTATTATAGATATCATTATTTCCTTTAAAATAAACTGTAATGAAGCATAATTGTTTTTTTACTTATTTGCTTTAAACTTTTGCATAAACATGTCTTATCTCCTACCTTTTGGCTGTTTCATAATAAAGAAAAGGTTTACAATTAACAGTTTAGGTCAAGTAAAGATTTCAGCAGACAGCAATATGACATCTTTGCCACTTTGTTTCCTAGATGGTCCATGGTCCTCTACAATTTCTGGCCCAGACATAGCAGAGGTAGGCTCGAGTGTGACACTGAACTGCTCTGCCCCCTCTCGACCTCCTTGTGAATACACCTGGTACTTCAGTGGCTCCAATGTTGCAAAGGGCCCCGTGTTTGAGACCGGAGTTCTTTCATTAAACAGCAGTGGACAATATACCTGCATGGCCCACAATAACATCACAAACAGAAGCAGCAGTGCTACATGGAACCTAACTGTCATTGGTAGGTTTTTATCCAATTTTGCCTAATATTTTATTACATCAAGAACTGTCACATCAGCTCTCAACAGGGTGGAAAATAATAAGCAAATGCAATTTCATCTTTTGCACAATTTCATCTTTCTCCTATATAATGATTTTAGTCAGATGTACCACTTTGGTGAAATATTGCCCTGTGCTTTTTCTTCAGAGGGCATCTACTCCGTGGTGGTGACTCCAAGCATGCTCATTCCTCTGGCGTCCAAAGATCTGCAGCTCTTCTGTAACATAACAGGTTTTTACAGCAGCATTCAGTGGCTTAAAGATGGCCTGAAATTCAATACAACACGCACTGCCACTGTTTCTATGGACAACACCACTCTGGCCTTCCAACCTCTGCTGATTATCGATGATGGGACATATCAGTGTGCTGCAAAAAATGCAATTGGAAATCACGTTAGTAAATCGTACAAGCTAACTGCTAACTGTGAGTTTTTCTGTAATTTTCACCTTTTTATTTGCTTTATACTTCTGAAGCTTCTAGTATGCGAAAGAGACTACACACAAATTTAGCCACGATTGGGTTAGTAATCTGGATAATAAACACACAGCCCTTCGAGACATAGTTGTTCCAAAGATACATGTATGATGTATGCCCTTTATACCGATAAAACATTGATCCCTGACTTTCCCTGTTCTCTTGCTGAACAGATGGGCCCGTGAACCTGATGATTACAGTTGAAGTGGGGAATGACATTACACTGACCTGTGATGCAAAGTCTCAGCCACAGAGTGTTTATTACTGGATTGTCGACAACGGCACTGATGTTCGAGAGGGGGCCAAAATAATCATCTCCATGTCGGCCCTGGGCAACAACTATACCTGTGTGGCCAGAAACCCGCTGACCAATGTCACACTCTCTGGTGTCTACATTAACTCAGGTAACATAGCAAATCTTCACATGATTAAAGATTACAAATGCTTGATCGAAGGTTTATGCAGAAAAACATTTTGGATTATGTGGCATTTTATAATCTTAGTTCATTATGGATTTATTGGCAGCTTTTTCACCATATCATGTATCTACTCTACAGATCCCAGTGCAGTGGTCCCTCTTCAAGCTAGTGTACTGCTGACTACCAGCCTTGTGTTTATTCTTGCTGTGTCAATGTTGTAAGTGGAATACTGATCACTCTTTTCTGTTTGTTTGTTTGTATAAATAAATCCTTCTCTTCCAGAAACAGTTTCAAGAAGGACCCTAAATCAGTTTTAGTTTCTCAGATGCATTGTAATAGCAAAATCAATACGCTTGGAGTTACCTATAAGGTATACTGAAAATCTGATTAAATTTATCAGCTTTTTCTCCAAAGATACCAGTTTCCAGAAATATTTCACTGATTCTACATGCTTGAAAAATGGTGCCTACCAGACAAATCTCAGGAATTTCATATTTGGCAAAAGTGATGAGCAATCCAATTATCCTGCTGGTACCTCCACCAGTAGTGCACACAAAAGTACTAGATCCACAAAAAAAGTCAGGGTAAAAGGTAGACTGGTGTAATACATATCCGCCGTGTTTATACAGGGTATACTCCTCCTACTTTACTGGCTGTACTGAGATAAATACAATTGTTGAGATCTCCAATGCATTTCTTCAGACCTTAAAATTCTTTTAAAATTAAACTAAAACATGAATTTAGTACACAATTTAGTTAATGCCAGTCTATATTTCTGGCTGTATTTTGCCTTAACGTACTGTATTTATACTTACCTATTAACAGATATATGAATATTGTGTACTTTTGTTGTTTTGAATTTATACATAATGGAAACAATACAAATAGAATGCTTTTTGATATAGTTTATATTATGTTTCACAATACAGAGCATGTGTTTGTGAAAACTGTGTTAATTCTATATCTCTGTAATTGTAAATATATCTTTATATCTTAATTTTATAGGCCAGCAGTAGAACAATGCTATTTCAGTGATTTAAAGAGTCAGTACTTAAAATGCATAATATTTATAGAAAATAAAATATTTTGATGTGGTCAAAATGACAGCCTTTGTTATGGAATTTGTAAAGGGTAGTTGCATGCATAGCCATGGCTACAAAAATATATAATATTGTAAGCAGTAGAAAAAAATTACCATTAGCATAGCAGATGAGTTTAAATATGACATTAAGAATGAGTGTTAAATTGGAGTACTGACAAGCTTTGATTTATGTTTCTTGCATTTTTTGTATGGTGAACTTCCTTTGTTCTTGTACTGGGCCTTCCATGCCGGCCAGAGTACCCCTGAGAGTAAATGAAGAACACCAATAACAACAGCAGCACCAATCAGCAAGAATTTAGTTGAGAAGGATAAAATTCACAAAAACAAGACAACTGTGATGCCTGTGTGAGTGAGCGACTTACTTGAATGGCGTTGATTTTTGCAGGGACACTTGCTCTGTGTTTTATTTTTCCCTAAGGATAAAATAAGACGATTATGTAAATACTACCTAAGAATGGTGAGAACTGGAGTATCTCCTTATCTAACCAAGAGAATGTAATCATAAATGAAAAACATAGCAGATGTTCCAAGTGTTCCAAGCACTGACAACAAAGGAGCTTTGTAGCAAAACACAGCAAAACAATAATTCATATTTCACACTGCTTTCTCATATTCTGGTTTTAATCTCAGTATGCTTGGACCTACAGAAAAACACACTTGCTGCTTTCTGTGTATTTTTGTAAGGCCCAGTATGTCCTATACTCCTGGTTCATAAGCAGCTCCATCTTTTGCAGTCCCATGCACTCTAACACTCCTCACCACTGCAAGCACATGACCCATCCTGCTGCTTGGGGTTTTGGCTGTTGATATCAGCAGACCTCACTGCATCTCCAGGGTTTGGTGGTGCTGTATTATGTACACAGAAAGAGGATTGCTCAGCAAATCATTTATTTTGCACCCACTTTGTTCTAAAAGCCCTTTTAATATGGCTCAGATAAACAGGTTAGATATAATGTGTGTAGGCTGTGGTATTAAACAATACTTCATGTTTAATTTTTCCATTAAGAAGAAAATAATTCAGTATCAAAGAAAAAGCATACTCCCTTTGGTGTAAAAATGTTACACATTTTAATACTCACCAGTAACATCAGCCTGTTTGACTGGATTTCACTAAAATATATTTATTAAATTAGCATACTTAGTGATATTTTAACACAACCTGACCACTGATGAAAATTTGAACAAATCCATGTCAACTTACAATCCACAAGTAACAGCTGTGAGTCTGTAAGTTCTGTAAGGACAAATACACCCATGTATATAAGTGAACAAGAAAACCTTTTTTTAAGCTTTCATAGCATGTTTTTCAAATAGGTAGACATTGATATTCATTTTTCATCATTATGGTTTGTGTGTGTGTATAACATTACTTGGGTTTAGCTGCTGCTGAGAACTAAAACCAAAATATCAAATTATACCAAGTTATAAGGAATACAATACAGTACCTTGACAAAAAGCGCTGAAGCTCACCATGACAGCAAAGACCATCAGGAACATCAGGAATCTCATATTCTCTCAAAACAGGAAACCAAGTTTTAATAAGTTCAAATCAGTTTTTTTAAAATTACTATTTTAAATTTCTGGGTGGAATCCTGGGCTGCACAGAGACTAAGCAAAGCACTGTCTGTTGAGGTGAAGCAGGTTCTGGGTTTATAAGTAGAGGTTCTTGCTGTCTGCTTTCATACAGCATGCCTGAACTTACTGTAACACAAGCAGAATCAGAGCTGACACGTTGACAATAAGTTCACATCTTCTAGGCACCAAGCTGCCAAATTTTCAAAGTTGCAAAATTTTCTGGTTAGGGTTTCCATGCAGGTTGGACATGAAAATATCCATCCTTATACTTTATCATGCCAAAGATCTTAGTTGAAACGCAATGCTGTCAAAATGGAATGCACACTGCAACTCATTTTGTCTCTTACCATATAATGGATTATAAATTAACTGAAATATTATGAGACCAAGGGAACACTCCAACTTTGCTGTCACGTTATTGCCTCCGCTCACCTGTGAGAAAACAGAATATGATACCTCTGTAGATACCACAGTCATGTCATGAAAGAAAAATAGTCTTGTTTTTACAGGGAGGATAAGATGGGTTAGTTTTAACACCACATTCATCCTCACTGGACACGAATGCGCTTCAGTAGGTGAATAATATGACAAATGATAGACCACCCTTGATGATCATCAGGCAAAAACTCCACATTAGTGCCAGACAAGCTAAGCCCTTTGAATCATGTAAATTTCCTGTAGGCCAAATCTGAAGTCCAGTTCTTCTGCACTTTATTTAGTAAGCAATCCTCAGAGATGCAATAAACACAAATACTACAAAATATCCAGTACAAATATGTAAAGCCTACACTAGTCACACAAACTACATAGTCTGAGTCAAACTTAAACTCAGTTTAACTTTAATAGTATCCTGCTAACTGGCATTTTTAGCTTGCGCTTGTCAACACCAGATCTTAAGAATGACTGGAAGAAATAAATACATATGTAAATAAATGAAAGGTGAAACTTACAGGATAATGGTGCTTGTCTTTAGCTGTAACCAAATACTAAAGAGAGCATATGCGCAGGTGATTTACCGCTTTCTTTGACAGAGATACACAGATATAGTTGGATATCTGTATATCTCCATTTGCCGGTGGAAGATTCTCAGGTTCATCAAGTCTGCCTGCCTCTATTTAAGCATCTAAAATTCCCTGAATGCAGCTGTGATTGAGGATGTCATGCCTTTGGTTCTGGGAACAGTAACACAAACTTTAGTGTTCTTATCTTCACCAACATCTATTTGCAGAAGAAAAATTCTCACAATCCCTTATAATTAATCATGACTCCTTGCGCATGATTTATTGACTCATGGACCCTTTACACTGTCCAGGGTTCAACTTAGTCTTCTTGGCAATTTATGATACTGAATTATGATCAATCATATTGCTATAGCAAAATGTAAATGAAGAATGTTCAACATTAATAGAACAATGCAGCCAGACTGCATAATCATCAGTGGTGACAAGGACATTAATGGGCAGTCATCTTATACTCCTGTAAACTTTATTATGCTATATATAGCAATGGGGAATTCTAACTCGAAGCCTAACAAAACATTTTCACTCAATAAAAAAGGCATTGCCTAGTTCCATGGTTTTAATACAGTATTTTAACATGAAAGATATTTAAATGTATCAATTCTAAACTAGTTTACAGATTTGCATCTCCATAGTACTGCATTATGCAACTCCAGATGTGATCCCAAATTCAACTCATGCAGGGTCCAGGACTAAAAGAGTTTAATAGTAACCAAGGTCATCCATCAACAGCATAGAGCAGCATTACCACATAGAGAAGGACACTACTGAGAAGCAGGTTACCAGTACACTGCAATAGGAGTAAAGACTCCCAAATTAGAGCCATTTACAAAATCAAATATTCTGCAATTAACAATTCTGCAAGTTAAGCCCTGGATGGCTTCTGTACTACTTTTTACTGTTTTCCGTATTCTAAACATACCTGATTGACCTACTCCTCATTAACATTTTTTGGTGGCTGAAGGTTTCCTGGAACATGGAAACCCACAAACAAGGTAAAAGATATTGATCCCATAGATGGGGATCGGAGCTTTTTTTGGTCCCAAAGGGTTCTTGCCGATACACATTGTGCAATTCTCCCGTGCTTCCAGTTTGCAGAACAGACATTACAACTTGCATATAAACACATAAAACACAAATATAATGGTCATTGCAGGAGAAAAGAGGGAAAAAAAAAGAAAAAAAAAAAAGGCACAGAACCATTGTAGCCACTGACAACAAATGCGAAACATCCCCTGGCCTACTCCTCCATTCCTGTGATGCTTAACCTTGTCCATCCCATTTCTAACCCAGGTAACATGAGTGGAGGCTCCGTGTCAAATTTTAAAGTGAAAAGGTGTATTTATCCATGGCACTCATTCTTCTTTGTAAGTAAAAGAGCCAAAACCCATCTGTCATTGTTATTTGGGCAGACTCCAGCATGGACTTCTACTCAGAACCATTGCTTCAAAAATATTTTTCCTTTGAGTGTAGTTAAAGGCAAACAAAAATGGCATGACATACCAATCTACCACACACGCAAAGCAACATAATTTTGGCATTGTAGTTGAACAAGATAATAAATGTAATTGTAATTAATCACTTAGATGTTTAATGTATTATATAGATACATTGTTTATAGCAGATAACTGAACATGAATTAATGTGCAGTGGTGTGAATTACATGTGTGATTATACTGTTTTTATTTATATACATTTTTTAATATATAGATAGAGAGATAGATAGAACAGTATATTCAGTGGGAGTCAGGATGGTTGTCAGTGTTAGACAAAAATCCTGTGCATGTTTATATGCTGCTCTTGATCATTTCTATGTGATGGATATTAATCTCCAATAGTGCTTTAATACCAGTGTGGGGCAGACTTTCTGGAAATCTGGGCACCAGTGCGTTTTCAAGGTAGTAGTCAGGGTGCATGCATCTCTAGCAGGGCTTTAATGCGCATATACAGTGGCTCGCACACTTTCTGGTAGCCTTGTGGTGTGAGGTGGAGATAGTCATACAGGTCCTGGTGGGAGATGGAGCCATCTGAGTGGACGAATCCAGGATCCACATCCAAAAAGGAGGCATAGCACACAGACGCCAACTTGTCCTGTACCAGAGTGTTCACCCTCTTGTTTCGCTCCCGCAGCGGGTTTGGACTCTTACCCCTCGGCAGAACACCCTGCCAGGAAAGAGGGAAGAACAAAGTCAAAGTCAGACACCTGCTCATGGTGTAAACAATTCCGCATCTTAAAGTGAAGCGGTGGAATACAGAAAGGATTTCTCAGTAGAAGAATGAACTAACCAGCACAAGAATGTGAGCTTGAGAAAGATGCTGGTTGATCACATCAATGATGGCCATGATACCCCCACAGATCTGCTGAGGGGTATGGCCATGGTTGTTAGTCCCCACCCACACCACAACCACCTACACACAGAGGCGAAAAAGGTCATATTGTCAATCAATAATACTATGCAACAATAACAATAATAACTATAGCAGTAACTACTATAATACTAGTAAAAAAAAACAAACAAAAAAAACAAACAAAAACAAATCCACACAACTTGATGCTTATAAATACATTGACCAACTGTATCTGTTGCAGAGAATTTGGCTTATCTTGCTGTAATGCACATTAATATGTGGTAATAGACAGCAATCTCAACAAATTAGCAGCCAGAAGAGTCTACCTTGGGGGAGATGTGGTCCAGCTCTCCATTACTAAGCCTCCACAGAACATGCTGTGTTGCATCACCACCAATCCCAAAATTCAGAGTATGGAGTGGGGAGAATAGCTTTCTCCACACCTGTCAACAAATTTTATTTATATAAAATACGCATACATACATGTAGTTGAATTGGGGTGGGAACAGTGGTTTTCTCTCTAACAGATGTAGAAGATATTGCTACCCCTGCCCCAACATTATAATCTCAAAAGAAAGAGGAAGGATTTTACTGATACATTTCATTCATGTCATTTTAAAAAGAAAAATAAAGATGCTGTTTTGGTTTACTCATTATTAAGAGTTTTCTGTTTGTTTCATCTTGCCACTGCAGCTTCATGTACTGAAGTTACTGGAGTTGTGTAGTAAAGCTACATTAGTACTAATAGCACCCCTTTATGAAAAATAAGCCTACTAAAGTGTGAGTGAATGAGTGAGTGAGCCCAAGGTGCTTTGTATATATAAAAAGTTATTTTAAGATGCTCTTATCTGCTTGTGTCAGGACACTTCCATAAAATACTCAAACGAGATACGCAGTTGTCGGAGTCATCCGCATTCTCCCAACACGTGCTCAAAGTATACTGAGATCACTTCAAGACTGATGGATAAGTAAATGAATGTGTCTGAATCATTGTTTATAATTGTTAGTGGTTTATGTATGTATTGGAACAAAGAGTGTAGCATACCTCAAACTCATGGAGCAACTGGACAAGAGAGTCTCCAACAAAAAGAACATCGGGTTCCTTTCCTTTACTGTCAGAGACAAAACGATTATGCTGCAGAGAGAGAAAATGATAAACTGGTCACATTAAAAAAAGCTACGCATCATGAAAACCAGAACCAAAACAGAGAGCACTATGCACACGTGTATGTATGAATATGCAAATTCACCATTGACATCCATCGTCCATCGCCTTGTACATCCTCACAAGGTATGGGTGTGGCTGCAGGGTTAGAATCTCCGCTGCTCATTGTCGTCACTCTAATAAAAAGCAAATACACAAGTCATACAGTGGGATTAAAGCATCTTTTTTGTTACATGGAATTGTGCAACATTTTACTTTACTCAGCTGATGTAAGTGCAGCCAAACTGTTCTTTAAAAATATTAGATAAACGTAAGCTGCGTGGGAGAACAGAACATCAAAATTACATGATGAAATGGAGTAACGTAATGCGAACGAAACAGGTGCAGATTTACCCTGCAATTCTACCTAAAACAATGTGTTAGCTTGAAATTCACGGGTTTGTGTACTCGGACTTTCACATTGTTTGGTTACAGGCAGAAAGTCTGAGGATCGTTTAAACCCAATGGCTAACGTGTAAGCATATAATGTTTATAGCTAGCTAACCGCTAGTTAGCTATATAATTAGCTAGGTCGTTGATGTGCATTTTATTCAGTCAATGCTAACGTTAATTTAGCACGATATCCAATTATGAGACGCAATACGAACAGCATTTTTTTACACTTTAGAATAACTGACTAAAATAATAAACAAACTGCAATTGTACTTACCTGTAGCTAGCGCTACAGCTAACCACCAACCCCCTGAGTCTGTTCTTAACCCAGGAATTGACGTCAGCGTAGGGTTTATCAAGGCATGTTAAGTCGAGCCCAGAGAGACCATCTTGAAATGTTTATGTAAATTACTCGATTTAAGACTTTCCATTCTTACCAATTACAAGCTTTTGTAACTTACTTTTACGTCTTCATAAGGCCACGATTAATATGTGTGAGTGGGTATTGCAGAACTGCGCTTCATATGCGCACAGTCAATGACTTGTAAATATTATGCATCACAGATAACTAACGCTAGGTTGGATTCTTCAAGAATCTTGAATAAGTTACAGATTTATAGAGGGTCTGGCAGAGATATCAGCATGTAAAAAAAGGAAAAAGCTGTGCACTCGTTAAAAATGAAATATTTAGTGATTAAAAAATTATTTATTGTTGATGCATCATTTGAAATGGGGTCCAAAAAAGCTATGCACTCAATTTAGCTGACGCCCCCAACACACCTGATCCACGTTACCAGGCAACGGAGTGTTCAAATTAACGGTGGGAGGATGTTGATCTTTACTAGATAAACAGCAAGCTAGGTAGGTTAGCTAGCGAACATAGATAATGTAGCTGTATTTAAAAGTTATCAAGCTAGTTAGTTCTCCTTAAGTGTTGCACAAAAACAAGCCCTACACCTGAGGTATGAGAAAATAGAATAACCGTAAAAACCTTTATTTATTCTGGTGCCGACAAAAATGGCTAATTAAATAACGATAACTAATTGATGCCAGCTGTTGGCTATTGACAGTGCCCCTGTTGTCGACCAGAACAAGCTAGCTAGGTTAGCTAACGCTAACGACTTTTCTTTTCTTAGAGATGATGGTCAGTAGCATGTTTTCTTTGTATTTCTTGAGGCTATACAAGAAATTCAGTTATTAGGTTACCTAAGTTGGTTGAAGCCCGAAGTTAACATTTTTTGTTTGTTTTTTGTAAAAAAGAAAGAGAAATAGAATTAATGGATGTTTGTCAAAACACTGGATAGTTTGGTTTGTAGCAACACTTCAAAAGTGCTCCAAACAGTTTCTCTTTGTTGTGTGCACTTCAACAGCTATGAGCCACGGTGACAGAAGAGCTTTATCCGAAAATCAGAATGTCCTCAACATCTTTAGCAACAATATCAAGGCCAAGGTTAAGTCCTGCAGTGCGGATTTCTCTGCCTCCTGCTGCAAATCAATTTGCTGTAATGACAGGACATGATGATTGCAATATTTCTCAAAAGGTAAAACGACTCAAAACACGAAAAGAGAGGAACCAGATTCGAAGGCAGGACAGCAGTAGTTGTTATCAAAGACATCAACAAGGTAAAAAAGGAAGCAAAAACAAAGCATGGTGTTATAATTTACAGGATTGCCCCTATGGTCATTCAGTGAAACATTTACAAAAACAAAGGGCAGTTCTTAAGCCGCTTCCTCAACAGAAGATAAGTGTCATCACTGAAGGTCGTCTTACATCTATCAGAGGCCTCTTTAGTCATCAGGTGAGGTCTGTGGACATCAAGCGACTTGTAAAAGAGCAGAAGAAAAAGCACAGGTCCAAAGAGAATCAGCCAGGGCAAGATACTTTATACAACTCCCCCTCACTCCCATCATCTCCTCTGCTGATTTCTAGGTCTAAATCAGGTGAAGGTGGTAGATGTATACAGGAAGATCAGAAATCAAAGAGGCCTAGAAATATATCATCTCATCAGATGGCTCATTCACAGATTAATTCACAAGACACAGTCTCTGTGACTTTGTATAAAACAGATAGGAAGCACAGTTGTGCACAAACACTTCATGAAGCTGTAGATGCAACTAGCAGATCTGGAAGCCCTTGTAGTCAGAGAAGGACTGAACCTGTAGTTTTGTCTTCATTAGAGTGTGAACATGTCCATAAATCCTGCTCAGCCAATGCTAAAGCTAACCAGAATGAACCCTATATCACTCCAGAAATGAAAGACACCTTAAAATCACATGATCAAGAACAAACAACAAAACCTGCTGCTGCCAATGATAAGAGACATGGTTTTGTAAATACCCCAAAATTAGACAGCAATCCTACAAAGTCAGTACTCTTAAGTATGGCTGCTTCACAATCTGACTCTGGTCATCCATCCTTCACAACCGCTTCACCTGCACTGGACAGAGAGAAAATTGCACAGCCAACTGAAGGTCGTCATCAAAATCCAGAAGTAGTGGGCAGGTTGGCACCTCGTCTGTGTCAGACTCTAGATTTCCTTCCACTACGACGACGCTGCCCCCTGCTGACAGAGTGCAGAGATGTACTGCTGCAGACCCTGCAGGAGAGGCACAGCTCCCAGCTCCAGCACAGCCTGCATAGGCTACACTCGCACCTCAGTGTGGAAAGGCCATATTCACGACACATCACTCAACAAGCATGCACTGACTCAGGGCAAAGATATGGGAACAACACACACATGGGTTTCAGCTATGCATGGAAAAATGAAGATAGCCAACAAAATGCAAATATGGAGAGTTGGGCAGGTAAGTCACCTTGAAATAAGGGATTATAACAGCACAATGTATATGTTTATGATAAATTCTCTGAGTAATATTTATTCAATGTTTGTGTTGTAGAACATTTGTCACAAAGAAAATATGTGGGAGAAAATTCTACTCAGAATATTGAAAGAGCAGCAAAGTGGAATATGTCAAGGCAAGCGTGGGGAACATACTCACCTCAGGATTTTCTCATGAAATGTCAGCTGCCATTTCAAGATATTGTAAGTTGTTTAGCAGACTTAAAATGAGTCCCATTTTGTTGGAAACACAGAGTAAAAGTCAACTTAATGAAAGGTCAAACTAACATTGTTAAACTGATTTGAAAAATACTGCTCTACAATTTTTCTGTTGCCCTTAATTGTGTATAGATGCAGGTTGATGCTTAGTAAATGTTTACTGTCTACAGTTGGATCAGTGGAGTATAAGAGCACAGTCTCAGGAGTCCCCTAGAGGAAAGCAACATTTCAACACACAGGGATTTCCCAGGCATCAGGATTTTAATGGCTCTGAAATTCTCACATCAAGTTCTCATAATTGGGAGGAGTTGACCTCTGATCCACTTTCCCTACACTCATGGAAACAAGTAAAATTGGGCAGAAGTGAACTACAGTCAAAAGACTGCAATGAACTGTTTGAACAGTGGAGAAGTGACCCAAATTTAGGTTTCCTGTTTGATGGTGAAAATATGAATAGAACCCATGCACCATTAGATCATTTGATAGAGTTGAGGGACTGGTCTCCTCAGCAGAAACTGGAAAGTTCCAATGAGAGATCACTGGTTGGTGCTTCCTCCACTGTTTCAGCATTCTTTCCTCCTGAAGGGTTCCGTTACGAGCCTTATTATCGCTTTCCACATCCCTTGAACTCCATCAACTCAAAAGAAAGGTCTGCTATGACTCTTTATACTCAGTCAGACAAAGAAAGTGGTCTTTATTCATTTTTGCCTCAGAACACTTCTTGTATTCAGTATTGGTCATAGGCTTTGCTACATACAGAGCTACATACAGATGCAACTTTGTATTTTAAGTTGATAAAAACTTTATGTATTATTTCATAGCGGTTCCTCACACTATAGATCTCGGAGGACAAAAGATAGCATACCCACTGTTAAAGTAATTTTGTTTGAAACAGTCATCGGCTGCAAATAATAAAAAACAAAGTCACATTGAGAGTTATACTTTAATTTCAGGTTTGGACCAAACTCAGTTCTAAAACACAAATCTAGCTCTAAAATTCCATAACTGTAACTAAACAGCATACTGTTAATACTGGAGTGTATTACAGATCAAAATCTTGTGTAGATATGACAGATAATTGTATGACATGCTTATTTGGTTCTGTTTGAAGATCATTTTGCTTCATGTCAAAATCACTATAGCATGATATTTGTGTTTAATTAATACCAGTTCTTACTAAATGACAAAAGACTTAATAAAGTCTTAAAACACATGAAGAACAAATAACCATTTGTTATAGCTTCAAGTACACCTGTATATTTGCATCTAATGAACATACCTCAAAAAACAGGAAAAAAGCTTACTGTGTTTGACATTGCTTTGTAACGTTTAAGACAGTGACTGCACATTATGTGCCAGGTGATATTTCATATCCCATATGTTGTTTTTGTAATTTAACCTATTATGTGTTACTGCGATTTCAATATATTAACATGAAAGCCCACATACTAAGGATGCATAAACCTGTATTGAATTGAACTGCATTGCTCTAAAATCTGGAACTGCAGATCTTTCTGTGTTTAGAGTGAAGTTCTTGTATGGATTCAGACATTTTAACTCAAGATTTATACATACACTGAAGTCAATTTTAACTCAGCAAGAATGCAGATAAAAGTTTCATATTTTATAATAAAGAATTCTTTGGTTACAACATAATTTCTTCAAAATATATTACAGCAATTCCTGTCAATACTGGTATTTTGTTTCACAAGATTCTATTTATCAAGCCCTTGTTAATAAGGCTCAAATATACCATACCACAAAATTGAAAATTAGTCAAAAATGTTTCGTCATTAAATATGACCTGTGAATATTTAAGACATGTTCAGATATGTACTTGTGTTCTTTGCATAGTCTTATTTAAATGTTACTTGACTTGGTCCCATGACCATGATTTGGAGGCCTGTCATGTGTGTATAGGTTTATATTTTTTTTAGGGCATCAGGTTGGGTTGGCTTCCAAAATGGCCTCTTTCTTCCATGTTTCCTTCAGTTGGCTGCCCCATCTGCAAATCTACCTCCGATTGCTCTTCTTGGCATCTGCTGCTACTACTTATTGCCCTCTTGAGCTGCTTCCAAAATAGTTCTTGTGCATTGATCGGATCTGTGCAATCTGGCTGTGGCCACTGTAGATAGGTTTTTTTCAACATAACTTTCCTCATACGGTGATAGGTGGACAGCTGTCGCTCATGTATAGACTCCAAGAAGACAAGTAAGAGCACATCCTGCATTTCATGAAAAAGACGGTAGCTGGCCATTTGGATCTCGAGGGAGCACCACTCACTACGGAGGAAGCTTTGACTGATAACACATACTGTCTTGCGGCTGTTGTAAACAGCTGAAACAATGTTGTCAACTATGTAGCGACCTGGCTCAAAGTCACGGTGGTGGAGACAGAGTTTGAATGAAGACCCATTGCCTTCCAGGTTTGGCAGCAACTTCTCCATCACCCATTTCTCATCTGCTGAATTGTAAGAAATGAAAGCATCATACATGCTTTTTTCTTCCTCCTCCCGGAGACGACGCCACTGTTCCCCAAACCATGAGCGGAATACATAGTAGCCATATTTAAATTTCCAGTAAAGTTTAACATGAAGCAGTGGTACTAGAATTAATACAATTGTTGCAAAATATGTGGAGGCAAACAAGTACACTCCAAGATCCAGATAACAGACATCGGTCTCAAAGTTGTAAAAGTTTGACCCATTGAGATCCTGGCAAGACAAATCGTAAAGGTATACAAGCTGGACCTTCTGGTTGTTCTTAGTCCAATTCTGTAGGTCACTGTTGAGACAGCTGCAGCTGAGTGGAGAATTTCGCAGGTCTAGGTACTGTAGATTAGTTAGGTTTTCTAGCAATTGTATGTCCATTGTTTGCAGAGCATTGCGGTTAAGATGGAGCACTTTCAATGCTGTGAGATTACCAAATACCTCTTCTGAAAATGACTCGACACCCATATTCTCAATAGATAATGTCACCAATTTCTGAAGGTTTTTGAAAATACCTGGCTTGAGTTGAGTCACACCAGCACCTGAGTTGTCTAATGTTAAAAAGGTTAAGCTTTTCAGGTCATCAAATATGTCAGCGTTGAAATAAGAGATATGGTTGTTGCTAAGGTAAAGTCTTGTCAGGGAAGTAAGGCCACGGAAAAATGCGCTAGGTAATATGGAGATGCCATATGGTAACTGTCCATCTAATTTCAGGTCAATGAGCTTTGTTAAATTTACAAATGGAGAGTATGGCTGTTTTGTGTAATAGCAGATAGAATTACCACATAAATCTAGCACTTGTAATGTGCGATGAAGCCTTCCAAGCTGTTGATCATCAATAGCTTCAAGACGATTACGGTCTAAGTAAAGATTGGCCAAGCTGTCAAGCCCATTAAAAGCTTGGGGCATCAACTGTGCTATCTTGTTTCCACCTAAATCTAGAATGGTCAGATTTCCAAGGGAGTGGAAGGTATTGTTGAATATCACAGCAATTCGGTTATTGCGCAAATTGAGTGTCTTAAGACTGTGAAGGTCTTCAAAGCTCTCAGCATAAAGATCACTCAAAAGATTGTTGTCTAAACGGAGTGTAACAAGGTCTCTAAGTCCACTCAAAGCTTTTTTGTCCATATAGGCAATTATGTTTATGTTAAGAAGAAGTGTTGTTATTTTGGGTGCATGAATAAAAGCAAATGCACTAATGTATAAAATGCGATTGTAGCGGTAGCTCAGTTCTTTAAGGTTGGGTAAACTCAGGTTGGTTGCCGTCTTGCAAGATAATAGTTTGGTTATGTGGTTATGTTCAAATTTGAGACTCCTCACTTGTTTTTGATCTTTGAGGAACTCCAAACATTTTATGTTTTTCAGCTCATTGTATGAGAGGTCCAAGATCCCAGAGATCTTAGGGCAATTAGAGAGCATAGTTTTGTTCAGAGTCCTTATTCCATTACTTTGAAGGGTCATATTACGTATATGTATTTTTGGATAGTGTGACAGTTGTTTACACAGTGAAGACAGAAAGTGGGGCTTATTTGCTCCCAAACCAGAGAAATCTATGCATTGAGGTGGCACCTTTGTGAAATTACACTTGAGGAGTTTTATTATAGAAACATTGGTAGAATGCAATCGCAGGTACCTCAGACTGTTCAGGTTCATACCCCAAAAAGCCCTGGATGATAGAAATTTGTTATAGGAGAAATCCAACACTTTGACACTACTTAGAAATTCTCTACTGCATCCCAGAGTGTTTAGATTGTTGTTATCAAGGTAAAGGGTGGCAAGTGACTGTGGAAGACTGGCTGAGTGATGCAAGGAGTTTAGACTGTTGAAGGAAAGCTTCAGTTTAGTCAGAGCTGACAGGTGTGTTATTGAATGCACCACAGCTGAGAAGTTGAATAACTGGTTCCTACGTAGGTCCAAAATCTTTAAGCTGGTCAAACTAGAAAACAGGTCTAAAGGAAGACTTTTCAGTTGGTTGTCATCCAAGAGCAAGTTGGTGAGATTATGGAGGCCTCTAAAGGAAGAATGACTGAGATAGGATATGGCATTGGTTGACAAGTTCAGGGTTTGAAGATGCATTAGGTGAATGAAGGCATCCTCGTTAATTTTCCTTATACGATTACAGTCAAGTCTGAGAATCTTGAGTTCTGGCAGGTGACTAAAGCTTCCTGAAGGAATGTCTGAGAGAATACAGTAAGAGATTGTAATGTTTGTTGCAGAAGGGGGTATGTCATCCACAATCGCAGAAACTGTCTGTGCTTGCCGTTTTATACATTTAAATATTGCTTTCTTTGAGTCTACACTTTCATTGCAGTTCTTGAAACTGTAGTTTAGGGTGAACTGAAGGAATGAGGTGAATATTCCCACTGAGATCAATAGATGGAACCAATGTGCCATATTTCCCAAAGATTTGATGTTAAACTCCATCACCCTTCACGAGAGCCGCAATATTGTATATTTAAGGACATGATGGCTTTTTGATCTGTACTCTGGGTTTTTATGGTCATACACAGATATCTGGAAAAGAAGAAAGAAAGATGCAGTGTTAATTGATTTTAATCACAAACATATTTTGTTCTATTTAGGGTTTGAAGATGTGGTAGATTAAGAACGCCATTATTTGTTACAAGAAAGACATCCTTGCAAACGTTCCTTATTTTGTTGCTTCTGCTCCAGTAATGCATCAGAGTATGATGGAACACGTTCCCATTTGCAGCTATTTGTAGAAGCACTCTTATAACAGATTCATGTTCCCTAGTGTTAACAAGAAACAAGCAGTGACTCAGGGTGGAGTAAGGACAATGCAACTGTGGAAGTACCTATAATCAAATATGGATTGCATCTTATGCAAGCAAAGGCAAAAAATCCAATCTCCTCCTGACTCTGCAGGTACTGAATTTTCTAGAATAATATGATTGGTTGGCATTTGACCTTTGCTCCCTTTTCCTCAAGTGGGACATTTACATTTACGGAATTTACCAGACGCGCTTATCCAGAGCAACTTACAAAAGTGCTTTGTCATTTACTCATAGAATATATCCTAGTACAGTACAGTAGGTTAGAGTCCAACATACCAATGAACTAGAATACAGGGATCAATGCTGATACCTAGAAGTACAACATATATAAGGTCTATCTTAAACAATGATAAGTGCAATAAACAAGTGCTAGAGTTTATTAAAGAAAATAAACAATACCCTACAATAAGTACTAATCTAGTCAGTCAATATGGGAGCATGGTCAGTTGTCCTTTAAATATTCTGCAAATAGATGGGTCTTTAGTCTGCGTTTGAAGTCTGCAAGGGACTCTGCTGTTCAGACAGCAAGTGGGAGTTCATTCCACCATCTGGGAGCCAGGACAGAAAATAGTCTCGATGCTTGTCGTCCATGAGACCTGAAGTAATGTATTTCAAGCCGAGCCATACTTGAGGTTCGAAGTACTCGAGTTACAGATCAGGCTTTGACCATTGGACATCTAACAAAGCCTCCATTTTTCTTGGTAGTATTGCTGACTGAAAGTCAAAGCTCACATTACCCTGATGAAGGCTTATTGGCTGTACCTCATACATAGACTTAGCAATATTAAAGTCCTGTAAAAGTCCTTTGGATTTATTTACATGTACTATCTGTAAATGTGTGTATTGGAGGTATGTGCACATTAAAATATCATATTCATGAATTTGCATGGGAGGACTTAGTTTGCCTTGGACTATCTTTTTTGCTATGAAAACAAGCAACATTTGAGGGCCTGTATGTGTTCCATTTCAAACTCTTAGATCAGCTTTTAAAAGAATCAATTAAAAATATGCTGTAGCTTTAGAAATTAGGAATATGAATAACCACTTATCTAGGTCATGATTGGACATTATGATTGTTTTGTTTGTTTATTACTAAATGAAGGTTGACGATATTAGATGTGACGATCATATTAAATTCTATTAGGTTGAAGTAGTAATATTTAAAGAGCTTAGCATTATCTGTAAGGTAAAAGGTGGGTGGGGAGTGTTGCTTGTCTCAAATTCTATCAAAACACCTCATAGATGTCATACTCACATCCCTGAGAATCCCCCATTTGCTTGATACATGGAAAGTTGGGTGGACCCTCAACGATGGGGGAAGGGCAAGGTAATAAGAGACAGGGTTAATGCGGGGAAAGACCTTGAATGGCCCGATGTAGTGAGAAGTGAGTTTGCAGGGATTCCCACGCAAAAGCAGGTCCTTGGCTGATAGCCACACCCGCTCTCCAGGCCGATAAGTTGGTGCTGGTCGCCGTCTCTTGTCAGCATAACGTTTCTGAGTTGCAGCGGCAGATAAGAGTCCTGTGTGCGGTTCGCCAGGCTAAGTGGCAGCGCCTGACCGTCTGCTCAGCAGACCGAACACCCACATCGGCCTCTTGGTCAGGAAACATGGATGGAGCATACCTGTACTGGCACTCGAATGGTGACATGAGTAAGGAGGAGTGCCACAGGGTGTTGTGGGCAAACTCCACCCATAATAGGTGCTCAGACCAAGAGGATGAATAGGAAGAGACCAGACAGCGGAGGGTGCGCTCCAAGTCCTGATGAACCCTTTTGGTCTGGCCGTTGGATTGGGGATGGAAGCCAGAGAACAAGTTGGCTTCTGCCCCCAACAACTGACAGAAGGTCCCCCAGAACTGGCTGGTGAATTGAGGCCCACAGTCTGACATGATGTTGCTAGGCAGCCCATGAAGACGGACAACTTGTGTAAGCAATACTTTAACTGTTTCCTTCACAGATGGCAGTTTTGGCAGTGCAAAGAAATGGCCAGCCTTGGAGAACCTGTCCCTGACCACCAAAATCACCATGTTGCCGTTGATGGAGGCAGCCCTGTAATAAAGTCAAGCGACAGGTGAGACCAAGGGTCTGAAGGGACAGCCAGTGGGTGCAAGAAACCAGCGGGCCTTGTCCTGGTGTACTTGCACTGAGCACAGGTGCGACAGGAGTTCACAAATGCTCGGACATCCACCAAAACTGCCAACAGAGAAATGACATGACGAGGTATTTTTAGTACCCAGAGGAGGTGATGAACGCCGTCTTCCACTCGTCTCCCTCCCGGATTCTCACCAAGTTGTAGGCATTGCGCAGGTCTAGTTTAGTAAAAATGGAGACCTGCTGCAGTGTTTCGAATGCTGATGTCATGAGGGGCAATGGATAGCGGTTCTTGATGGTTATTTTGTTAAACCCCTGGTAGTCTATACAGGCGCGTAGCCCACCATCTTTCTTCCTGACAAAAAAGAACCCCATGCCAGTCGGGGCAGTAGATTGCTGGATGGACCCTAGGGCCAAGCACTCTTGTACATACACTCATCCGTTGCCTGACATTCGGGCCCCAAAATGAAGAATAGGCAGTCTCTAGTGGGACTGGAGCCTGGTAGGAGGTTTATGGGCTTGTCATATGGCCAGTGGGGAGGCAGTAGTTGGGCCTTCTGTTTGGCATTTGCCTTTGCCTCCCCGACAATACTGCCTCCCCGAGGTCCCAGTATTGCTGGGGGACTTGAGACAGGTCTGGACCGCTGGGGCCATGAGCGGACCCAAACCAAGGCTTGGGTGGCTGCAGACAGGAGGTCCGACATGTCAAACCCCAAGACAGCACTGAGAGGGTCAACCAGTCCGCATGGGGATTATGTCGCTGAAGCGAGGGTTACCCCAAAATCAGTTCCAAGTCGGGAGCATGGATAATATACAGCGCAATCTGTTTAGTGTGTGGGCCAACTCGCAATGTGACTGGACAGGTCTGATGGCCAACAACCCCTGGCTCAAGGGACCGACCATCAATGGCAGCAATGGGTAAGGGTTCGTCCAGTGGGATCAGCCGCATGGTTAACTTGTTGGCTAACCCAGCGTCGAGAAAATTGTGTTTCAGACTTTCCCCAAACAATTGTGGTACTTAGTACCAACCCTTGAGCTCAGGGAGGACTTGTTGAGTCTGTCAGGGGTCCTCCCTCCCCTGACGGACGTTGTCTTTTCCCTCCGAGCTCAGGACAAGCTGGGCAGAGATAACCTGAGCTTCTGCAGTACAGACACCTCCCTTCCCACATCCGAGCGTCGCATTCACTTTGGGAAAGGCGGGTGTGTCTGAGCTGCATTGGCTGGGCTTCGGACTCCCCCTGCTTGTCAGGCACATGAATAGGGATAAGGGTGCACAGAGCTCTCTGTGAGAGCCTCCACTGATCTCTGGTACCCGTGCTCTGTGTCTCTCCCATAGGCGATTGTCAATTCGCAACACCAAATCAATCAGGTCATCAAAAGAGAAGCGGGAGTATCTCAGTGGACCAGTTCATCTTTAAGCTCCTCCCTGGTGCTCCTCCCTCCATCAGCGCTGTGGGGTTCCAGCCACTCTCAGCCGCCATAGTGCAAAATTCAAATTCAAATATTAAGGAGACAGGAAGCCGCCTCCCCTCCAGCGACTGGATGGTGAAAAGTCCACTTAAGGTGGAACATACGTCTGTTTGGTGCTCCAGGGTGGCCCATGCCAGAGCTCACTCAGTCAGAAGGGAGATGATGTATGCCACTTTAGCTTGCCGCTTGAAAGCCAGTGAGCATTGAAGGAGGAACCCCCTACAACCTCCTGCCTTACCAGCATAGCACTCAGGGGCAGGGAGCAACAGCTCCAAGCACAAGGTAGGCAGGATTTGCCACAGCCCCAGCTGCCTCCTGACTAGGGGCAGCCAAAGTCACTGGCACTCATGTAAGGAGGTCTGTCAGGGCCTGCAAATGAGAAATGATCTGTTCATGTAGACCAACAGTCATCCCCTGATTAGTCAGAGCCACCTTTACCTGTTCTAGGTCTAACTGTTGAGCTGGGTCCATGGCTGGGCTTTTCTGTAACATGGGCTCGAACCCAGGTCATATGAGTGATAACACCAACAGCTTACTGGGTGAGCAACCATGCACTAATGATGGTGGGCCTGTGTGCAGAACAGTTAGATATTGGATCAGGTAAGACAAGAGGAAAAACTAAACACCATGCCGAGCGTGGAAAAAGGGAGAATAAAGTATGCCACATGAAGAAATGGCAACCCCAATACACTGGGGAAAACCAAATAAAAACTTCCCAAACAAAACCAGAAAACAGAGAGGAACTTTAATGGCTAAGGGAAACCTTGGGAGAGAGACAGACTCAAGAGGGAAAACTGGAGAGGGGAGG